>NW_027512709.1:2722500-2933581 GCF_048772815.1 Callospermophilus lateralis
TTTTTCCATACAAAGAGTGGCTCCCCTTTGTCCTTAAGATAAAACTAAAATTCCCTTCTTGGAACATAAGAACCTTAAAGTTCTGCCCTTGCTTAAGATGCATGTGAAACCACCTTGTCTTAGTCCCCCACTCTTCCCTGTTCCCCCAGAGTCTGAGTTAACAGTACGTCTCCAGTCAGCATAAATGCCCCCACCTTGGCAAAATTAACCAGCTTTTCTCTTGCCTTGGAATGCTCACACTGAGTGGTAAGTTCCAGAATGAGAGGGTTCATTTGTCTTCAATGATTTCTTGCCTACTGTTCTGCCCATAGTAGATGCTTAAGAAAAACATTTCATAGTTATTAAATAAGTATATGATATAGGACTTATGACTTAGTATTCTTTTGCACAAACATCAAATTCATCTTTATTCTCTCATTCTTGTCCCTCTATCCAAATTTTTCTCTATGCCCTTTTCATGAAGAAAAAGGAAACGGAGTCAAAGCTAGATGTATGATATTGAACTATACCTAAAAAAGACAGAGATGCTGACATATTCAACCAGGAAGGAAATATGAACTCGGCAGTTTAAAGTCCTGAAAGAAATGAACACAGAAACTCAGGAAGATAAGATGTTTCAGTTTCATCAATGTGAATACTAATTTATTTTAGTTTAGTTTATTTTGGGGGTATATGGGATTGAACTCAGGGGCACTCAACCACTGAGCCATATCCCCAGCCCTATTTTGTGTTTTATTAAGTAACAGCATCTCACTGAGTTGCTTAGTGCCTCGCTGTTGCTAAGACTGGCTTTGAACTCCAGATCTTTCTGCCTCAAGGGGGAAGTGAAGTAAGAAAAATAGAAGAAAATAGCAGCTCTCTATAGAGACTTTGTTTCAAACATAATTCTCTATTTATAAGTAGTAAATAGGATCTCAAAGATAATTCTCTATTTATAAGTAGTAAATAGGATCGTATCTGCAAACCAGGATAATAATACAGTTTTCTTTATAATAGGACTGAAATATTAATATCTTGATATGACAATGATGTCTTTCTGCCTCAAGGGGGAAGTGAAGTAAGAAAAATAGAAGAAAATAGCAGCTCTCTATAGAGACTTTGTTTCAAACATAATTCTCTATTAATAAGTAGTAAATAGGATCTCAAAGATAATTCTCTATTTATAAGTAGTAAATAGGATCGTATCTGCAAACCAGGATAATAATACAGTTTTCTTTATAATAGGACTGAAATATTAATATCTTGATATGACAATGATGTCATTAAATTCAGCAGTCAGAGCAATTAAATATATTTTTTAAAAAAACCCTCAAATCATAGATGCAAATTCTTGCATAGTTTTCTGTCATATGGTGCTCAAAAAGAAGGGATAGAGGGTTTTTCATATTCTAACTGCTATAAAGTAATAGGATCATTGGTGGCCCACTAGCTTTTATTGAATGATTTTTTCTTCATTTGATTCTTTATTCTGATATATAATGTTAATAACTGCCTTGTTATTTTAATCACTGGTGGTATCCATTTTTTAATCTTAATGAAATTCTAAACGTTATTTCTTCTGGAAAAATTTCAACTTCCTAAGATTAATTGCTATACATTTTCACTTGATAAAAAGAAATTCAACCATCTAAACCATGTACTCTAACAAGAAGGTGCCATTTTTATCTTATTAAAATTTGCTTTTTTTTTTCCAGAAACTCCTGTTGGATATACAATTCTTGGCCTGTCTTCTTTGATGTGCAGTATTTTCCAGGTTATTCAGCATATTTTCATGAACAACATCAATGATATAATACTTTTAATTTAAGTGGTCATGATAATATATGGTAAACTAGCTGGAAGTTTTATAAAATATTATTAATTTAAATAAAATTAGGAAAAAGAATTCTATTTAGTAAAACCACATGTGAAAGAGATCAAGTCTGGCCCCCAAATTATCTTTCTATGGAAGAGAGCAAACAGCCCGAACTTGGGTGATTGATGACTCCCCAAATATTTAACCAAACTCTTATAAAACAGGCAAACAGGTTGCAGTTTTACTTCCCTGATTTAGCTTATTTTAGTTGTTTAGTGATTTTGAAAGCAGCAAAACCAAAAATCAACGGAGCTTTCATTCTAAGTCAGACACTACTCTAAGCAGTCACTCCATCTTTAAAATACTCCTTTGAAGTAGAAACTAGTATTCTCCTCATTGTAAAGATGAGGAAGTGAGACTCCAGTAGCTTGATGTGTAGCCTAAGATTCCTCAGTTATTAGTTGTTGAAGCCCAACTGTAGTGATTGACCCTAAATATCAGAATATTCACATAAAATGCAAAGTCATGTAGGGCAAGCATTTTCAATGCCCTGGTAATTCCATGGAAACAACATCCAGGACAGGCTAAGTGCTGCACTTAGAATATTGAGGGGGGAGAATGCCAGACTGTTGACACAATTTAGATGGCAGAACTCCCACAATCTTTTTAGTATGAACAATGTACCCTCCTAAAATAAAACCTGCTCTTTGGACCTTCTTTGTTCTTCCAGAATCTCTGTAGTCAATTCTCTTTCTTCAAAATGGGTAAATCTAGATGTGTGATCTAGTGAACTTGAATAAGCATGGTCTTCCGTAGGTTATACCTTCAAGCCTACTAAAGGAAATGAGGACTGTTTAAAATCTTTCAAAAACAAAACAAAACAAATACATATAAGTATTTCAAGATACATTCACTCAAAAGGTACCACATTTAGAACCTAGGAAAACATTCAATTCATTATGAGCCCTCTACTTGGAATGTAGAGAAAGCAAAATCAAAACAAAATAGAAATGTAATCTAAACTGAAACCTTAGCATGGTTTACACAACAACAGCAACAAATCTCAATGTTATAACCTAACAATGCAGAATGAGAAAACTAAATTAGTTCTAAGTAGCTATTATCGTAACAAGCTTAAATCATTCCTAAAAATTGAAAATAAACAATAATAATCAAGATATAATCTCCTTGAACTTGGAAAAGAAATTCAATTTTTTTTAATCAAAGATTGAAAACCAAGCAGGAATTTAATTTACTTCGAATGGGGATAATTAACAAAATTTTGCGAGAAGTGAGGTGCTAGAAGACAGCCAGTAAATAAAAAGTAAAGATCGTGATATTCTTTGTGTTCTTTGAACATCATAAATTACATAAAAGGAGTTGCAAATAAATGTTAAATCAACAGTATGACTTGTTATAAAGGCATCTTTGAGGCATCACCAGATTCAGTTACAAAATGAAACAGCCAATCTTGATCTCCTCAACAAACCTTTAATGGCCCAACTTTTGGCATTAGTTTTAAATCTTTTATGCACTGAATTAAATTATCTTTTAAACCCCTCACCTTTGCTCACCCCAAACCTCAACAAAACTAAACAACATTCTAGTTTTTGTTACTTATATTAGAATAAACATCTAGTTCATCATTGGGGCAAAACTCAAAATGTGATAAAACCAGATATTATTTAAGAACATATTCAAGAAATGCTAATTTCATGAAGTCTCTTAACTTGACATTTTATGACCACACACTTAATAATTTCTGTGTTTAAGAATGAGAGCATGACTAGAAGTCTTTCTTTTTCCACTCTCTTCTCTCTCTGTCTCAAGGTCACAACTTAAAAGTAAATAGAATAGTTTTACCACTTTCACAGCTTTTTAAATGTGTTGAATCAGACAAATTGTTATAGCACTACAAAATCATGGAACATGTGAGTACAACATAATTGTTTAACCTGAATATAAACAAAATCTGCATAAATATTTAAGGATAAGTAAGAATGTCTGTCATTCTAGCATCTTCTGTAGCTAACTTCAAATAAACTACTCATCAAATCATCATGTTTCATGGAGTCCAAAATTCTACAAAGTTTGTTTTCTTCAAAGAATAATCATAAATTTACTAATTAAAATATTTTTAAAAATATTCTTCTTATTATTATTTTTTTAACCCGGGGAGACTTTATCACTGAGCCACATCCCCAATCCATTTGTTTTGTTTTGTTTTATTTTTGAGACAGGGTCTCACTAAGTTGCTGTGGGTGGCCTTGAACTTCCAATCCTCCTGTCTCAGCCTCCTAGTCCTTAGGATCACAGATCTTCATCAGTGAGTCCAGCTATATTCTTAATTTTCATGGTAAAAACATTGGCAGGTTGATTTAAAAAATATCTACATGCAAAGAGATACCTGCACTCCTATGTTTATTATAATGCTATTCACAGTAGCTCAGGTATGGAATTGGCTGAAATGGCCCATGATAAAGAAGTGTCCATGAAAAAAGAAAATATACACAATGAGATAGTATTTGACAAAAAAAAAAATAAAATTTTGTCATTCATGGTAACATAGATGAAACAGGAGGATATTATGTTAAATGGAATAAGCCAGGCACAGAAACACAAATACAGCATGATCTCATACATGTGTAAATGTTAGAAAAGTTGAGCTCATAGAAGGGAGAACAGTATAGGCTTATAAAAGTAAGGAATAAGGAGAATAATTGGAGTGTGAATGATGAGTATCCAACTAGTTAGATTGGAAGAAACATTCTGGTGTTTTACAATACACAGTGTTTCTATAGTCAATTAGAAATGCATTGTAGTCAGAAGAATGGGATCCTAATTTGAATAAGTTATACTTCATGGATGTATAATATTTCAAAATACATTCTACTGTCATGCATATCTTAAAAAGAACAAAAGAAAGAAAAATGAAAAAGAAACAGAAAGGAATGCATTATAGCCAGGCAGAGTGGTATACCTGGAGTCCCAACACACAGGAGCTGAAGCAGGAAGATCACTTGAGTGCAGAAGTTCCAGACCAGTCTGGAAAGCATGGTAAGACATTGATTAAAAAAAATACAAGTATTGTATTCTTCAAAATAGTCAGAAAAGAAGATTTTGGAATGCTTCACCACAAACAATAGGAGGTTAAAGTGAGAAATATGCTAATAACACTAACTTCATCTTAACACATTGTATACATGAATCAATCACACTGCATCTCTTCAATATGTATAATTATTATGCAGCAAAATAACAAAGCACATCCACATTAATAAAACAGAGATATATAAAAGGTACCTTTCTGTACATGAGTAAAGCAAAAAACTGAGTATGTCAGAGTTTGGGATAAAGTTTTCTGAACACATTTTAGGAAAGTAAAGGGAGAATGGAGAGAGTCATCACAGCCACAGATATGGCCAGTGGCAGGCGGATTCCAACCTTAACCTGATGCTTTACTTTTATCACTTGAGAATCACAAAGTTTAAAAGTTAAAAAAGATAATTTCAGAATGATCTATTTTTTTTTTCCATAAGCAAAAACAGACTGGAAAGATGAAGAGTGCTGAATTTGTAATCTTTTTTTTTTCCATACAAAGAGTGGCTCCCCTTTGTCCTTAAGATAAAACTAAAATTCCCTTCTTGGAACATAAGAACCTTAAAGTTCTGCCCTTGCTTAAGATGCATGTGAAACCACCTTGTCTTAGTCCCCCACTCTTCCCTGTTCCCCCAGAGTCTGAGTTAACAGTACGTCTCCAGTCAGCATAAATGCCCCCACCTTGGCAAAATTAACCAGCTTTTCTCTTGCCTTGGAATGCTCACACTGAGTGGTAAGTTCCAGAATGAGAGGGTTCATTTGTCTTCAATGATTTCTTGCCTACTGTTCTGCCCATAGTAGATGCTTAAGAAAAACATTTCATAGTTATTAAATAAGTATATGATATAGGACTTATGACTTAGTATTCTTTTGCACAAACATCAAATTCATCTTTATTCTCTCATTCTTGTCCCTCTATCCAAATTTTTCTCTATGCCCTTTTCATGAAGAAAAAGGAAACGGAGTCAAAGCTAGATGTATGATATTGAACTATACCTAAAAAAGACAGAGATGCTGACATATTCAACCAGGAAGGAAATATGAACTCGGCAGTTTAAAGTCCTGAAAGAAATGAACACAGAAACTCAGGAAGATAAGATGTTTCAGTTTCATCAATGTGAATACTAATTTATTTTAGTTTAGTTTATTTTGGGGGTATATGGGATTGAACTCAGGGGCACTCAACCACTGAGCCATATCCCCAGCCCTATTTTGTGTTTTATTAAGTAACAGCATCTCACTGAGTTGCTTAGTGCCTCGCTGTTGCTAAGACTGGCTTTGAACTCCAGATCTTTCTGCCTCAAGGGGGAAGTGAAGTAAGAAAAATAGAAGAAAATAGCAGCTCTCTATAGAGACTTTGTTTCAAACATAATTCTCTATTTATAAGTAGTAAATAGGATCTCAAAGATAATTCTCTATTTATAAGTAGTAAATAGGATCGTATCTGCAAACCAGGATAATAATACAGTTTTCTTTATAATAGGACTGAAATATTAATATCTTGATATGACAATGATGTCTTTCTGCCTCAAGGGGGAAGTGAAGTAAGAAAAATAGAAGAAAATAGCAGCTCTCTATAGAGACTTTGTTTCAAACATAATTCTCTATTAATAAGTAGTAAATAGGATCTCAAAGATAATTCTCTATTTATAAGTAGTAAATAGGATCGTATCTGCAAACCAGGATAATAATACAGTTTTCTTTATAATAGGACTGAAATATTAATATCTTGATATGACAATGATGTCATTAAATTCAGCAGTCAGAGCAATTAAATATATTTTTTAAAAAAACCCTCAAATCATAGATGCAAATTCTTGCATAGTTTTCTGTCATATGGTGCTCAAAAAGAAGGGATAGAGGGTTTTTCATATTCTAACTGCTATAAAGTAATAGGATCATTGGTGGCCCACTAGCTTTTATTGAATGATTTTTTCTTCATTTGATTCTTTATTCTGATATATAATGTTAATAACTGCCTTGTTATTTTAATCACTGGTGGTATCCATTTTTTAATCTTAATGAAATTCTAAACGTTATTTCTTCTGGAAAAATTTCAACTTCCTAAGATTAATTGCTATACATTTTCACTTGATAAAAAGAAATTCAACCATCTAAACCATGTACTCTAACAAGAAGGTGCCATTTTTATCTTATTAAAATTTGCTTTTTTTTTTCCAGAAACTCCTGTTGGATATACAATTCTTGGCCTGTCTTCTTTGATGTGCAGTATTTTCCAGGTTATTCAGCATATTTTCATGAACAACATCAATGATATAATACTTTTAATTTAAGTGGTCATGATAATATATGGTAAACTAGCTGGAAGTTTTATAAAATATTATTAATTTAAATAAAATTAGGAAAAAGAATTCTATTTAGTAAAACCACATGTGAAAGAGATCAAGTCTGGCCCCCAAATTATCTTTCTATGGAAGAGAGCAAACAGCCCGAACTTGGGTGATTGATGACTCCCCAAATATTTAACCAAACTCTTATAAAACAGGCAAACAGGTTGCAGTTTTACTTCCCTGATTTAGCTTATTTTAGTTGTTTAGTGATTTTGAAAGCAGCAAAACCAAAAATCAACGGAGCTTTCATTCTAAGTCAGACACTACTCTAAGCAGTCACTCCATCTTTAAAATACTCCTTTGAAGTAGAAACTAGTATTCTCCTCATTGTAAAGATGAGGAAGTGAGACTCCAGTAGCTTGATGTGTAGCCTAAGATTCCTCAGTTATTAGTTGTTGAAGCCCAACTGTAGTGATTGACCCTAAATATCAGAATATTCACATAAAATGCAAAGTCATGTAGGGCAAGCATTTTCAATGCCCTGGTAATTCCATGGAAACAACATCCAGGACAGGCTAAGTGCTGCACTTAGAATATTGAGGGGGGAGAATGCCAGACTGTTGACACAATTTAGATGGCAGAACTCCCACAATCTTTTTAGTATGAACAATGTACCCTCCTAAAATAAAACCTGCTCTTTGGACCTTCTTTGTTCTTCCAGAATCTCTGTAGTCAATTCTCTTTCTTCAAAATGGGTAAATCTAGATGTGTGATCTAGTGAACTTGAATAAGCATGGTCTTCCGTAGGTTATACCTTCAAGCCTACTAAAGGAAATGAGGACTGTTTAAAATCTTTCAAAAACAAAACAAAACAAATACATATAAGTATTTCAAGATACATTCACTCAAAAGGTACCACATTTAGAACCTAGGAAAACATTCAATTCATTATGAGCCCTCTACTTGGAATGTAGAGAAAGCAAAATCAAAACAAAATAGAAATGTAATCTAAACTGAAACCTTAGCATGGTTTACACAACAACAGCAACAAATCTCAATGTTATAACCTAACAATGCAGAATGAGAAAACTAAATTAGTTCTAAGTAGCTATTATCGTAACAAGCTTAAATCATTCCTAAAAATTGAAAATAAACAATAATAATCAAGATATAATCTCCTTGAACTTGGAAAAGAAATTCAATTTTTTTTAATCAAAGATTGAAAACCAAGCAGGAATTTAATTTACTTCGAATGGGGATAATTAACAAAATTTTGCGAGAAGTGAGGTGCTAGAAGACAGCCAGTAAATAAAAAGTAAAGATCGTGATATTCTTTGTGTTCTTTGAACATCATAAATTACATAAAAGGAGTTGCAAATAAATGTTAAATCAACAGTATGACTTGTTATAAAGGCATCTTTGAGGCATCACCAGATTCAGTTACAAAATGAAACAGCCAATCTTGATCTCCTCAACAAACCTTTAATGGCCCAACTTTTGGCATTAGTTTTAAATCTTTTATGCACTGAATTAAATTATCTTTTAAACCCCTCACCTTTGCTCACCCCAAACCTCAACAAAACTAAACAACATTCTAGTTTTTGTTACTTATATTAGAATAAACATCTAGTTCATCATTGGGGCAAAACTCAAAATGTGATAAAACCAGATATTATTTAAGAACATATTCAAGAAATGCTAATTTCATGAAGTCTCTTAACTTGACATTTTATGACCACACACTTAATAATTTCTGTGTTTAAGAATGAGAGCATGACTAGAAGTCTTTCTTTTTCCACTCTCTTCTCTCTCTGTCTCAAGGTCACAACTTAAAAGTAAATAGAATAGTTTTACCACTTTCACAGCTTTTTAAATGTGTTGAATCAGACAAATTGTTATAGCACTACAAAATCATGGAACATGTGAGTACAACATAATTGTTTAACCTGAATATAAACAAAATCTGCATAAATATTTAAGGATAAGTAAGAATGTCTGTCATTCTAGCATCTTCTGTAGCTAACTTCAAATAAACTACTCATCAAATCATCATGTTTCATGGAGTCCAAAATTCTACAAAGTTTGTTTTCTTCAAAGAATAATCATAAATTTACTAATTAAAATATTTTTAAAAATATTCTTCTTATTATTATTTTTTTAACCCGGGGAGACTTTATCACTGAGCCACATCCCCAATCCATTTGTTTTGTTTTGTTTTATTTTTGAGACAGGGTCTCACTAAGTTGCTGTGGGTGGCCTTGAACTTCCAATCCTCCTGTCTCAGCCTCCTAGTCCTTAGGATCACAGATCTTCATCAGTGAGTCCAGCTATATTCTTAATTTTCATGGTAAAAACATTGGCAGGTTGATTTAAAAAATATCTACATGCAAAGAGATACCTGCACTCCTATGTTTATTATAATGCTATTCACAGTAGCTCAGGTATGGAATTGGCTGAAATGGCCCATGATAAAGAAGTGTCCATGAAAAAAGAAAATATACACAATGAGATAGTATTTGACAAAAAAAAAAATAAAATTTTGTCATTCATGGTAACATAGATGAAACAGGAGGATATTATGTTAAATGGAATAAGCCAGGCACAGAAACACAAATACAGCATGATCTCATACATGTGTAAATGTTAGAAAAGTTGAGCTCATAGAAGGGAGAACAGTATAGGCTTATAAAAGTAAGGAATAAGGAGAATAATTGGAGTGTGAATGATGAGTATCCAACTAGTTAGATTGGAAGAAACATTCTGGTGTTTTACAATACACAGTGTTTCTATAGTCAATTAGAAATGCATTGTAGTCAGAAGAATGGGATCCTAATTTGAATAAGTTATACTTCATGGATGTATAATATTTCAAAATACATTCTACTGTCATGCATATCTTAAAAAGAACAAAAGAAAGAAAAATGAAAAAGAAACAGAAAGGAATGCATTATAGCCAGGCAGAGTGGTATACCTGGAGTCCCAACACACAGGAGCTGAAGCAGGAAGATCACTTGAGTGCAGAAGTTCCAGACCAGTCTGGAAAGCATGGTAAGACATTGATTAAAAAAAATACAAGTATTGTATTCTTCAAAATAGTCAGAAAAGAAGATTTTGGAATGCTTCACCACAAACAATAGGAGGTTAAAGTGAGAAATATGCTAATAACACTAACTTCATCTTAACACATTGTATACATGAATCAATCACACTGCATCTCTTCAATATGTATAATTATTATGCAGCAAAATAACAAAGCACATCCACATTAATAAAACAGAGATATATAAAAGGTACCTTTCTGTACATGAGTAAAGCAAAAAACTGAGTATGTCAGAGTTTGGGATAAAGTTTTCTGAACACATTTTAGGAAAGTAAAGGGAGAATGGAGAGAGTCATCACAGCCACAGATATGGCCAGTGGCAGGCGGATTCCAACCTTAACCTGATGCTTTACTTTTATCACTTGAGAATCACAAAGTTTAAAAGTTAAAAAAGATAATTTCAGAATGATCTATTTTTTTTTTCCATAAGCAAAAACAGACTGGAAAGATGAAGAGTGCTGAATTTGTAATCTTTTTTTTTTCCATACAAAGAGTGGCTCCCCTTTGTCCTTAAGATAAAACTAAAATTCCCTTCTTGGAACATAAGAACCTTAAAGTTCTGCCCTTGCTTAAGATGCATGTGAAACCACCTTGTCTTAGTCCCCCACTCTTCCCTGTTCCCCCAGAGTCTGAGTTAACAGTACGTCTCCAGTCAGCATAAATGCCCCCACCTTGGCAAAATTAACCAGCTTTTCTCTTGCCTTGGAATGCTCACACTGAGTGGTAAGTTCCAGAATGAGAGGGTTCATTTGTCTTCAATGATTTCTTGCCTACTGTTCTGCCCATAGTAGATGCTTAAGAAAAACATTTCATAGTTATTAAATAAGTATATGATATAGGACTTATGACTTAGTATTCTTTTGCACAAACATCAAATTCATCTTTATTCTCTCATTCTTGTCCCTCTATCCAAATTTTTCTCTATGCCCTTTTCATTCAATTTCCTAATAACTGTCAACTGTAATGCTTTCTCCATCCCATATGCCATTACTGCATTTTAGATAGTGAGCATTTCCCTTTTCTATTATTGCAAAGATCCATCAGTTAACTGACATTCCAATTCTATTCTTTTTTTACATTTTAATATTTTATTTACTTTTTAAAAATCATGGTAAGAACATGTAACCCCATCCTCCTGACAAATTTAAGTGTACAACACTGTGTGAAACTACAGGCACAATATTGTAAAGCTCTCCAGAATGTAATCAACTTACATAAATAAAACTTCATCATGTTTCTATTTTTGAACTCTGCAAAGATTGCTATATATCTCAGAATAGATTCAGAGTCCTACCACTTCTCCTCACCTCCTCTGCTACCCCTCTGCTTTGAACTCATCTCTAGCCTGTTATCCACAATAGTGCTTTGGCTGGTCTTCCAAAGTCCACTCCTAACCCTCTTACAGTTTATTCCCAACAGAACCCCTGGTGTGATCATTTTAAAAGTTTTATGTCAGGGTCACTCTTCTGTCAACATAGGCAATGGATTCAAGTCTCCATATTGCCAACCAAGGGCTTGCATCATTTGCATGCTTTTATCTCTTGTCCATCTGTCTCCAGCTCTTTCAATCTATTGCAGCTTGTGGATATGCTTTTCTTCAAGCATCCAAGATGTACACTTGTCTTAGAATCTTTGATAAAATGCCTCTTCTAACCAAAATTCTTTCCACAGGTAAATGCTTCACCCTCTTTTTCTTTTCTTCACGTTTTCATCTGATTCTTACTTTCTCAATGTGATCGTTCATGAATGCCTTTTTAATATTGCACATTGATAAGCATGTCACATTGATAAGCATGCCACTAGTATGTTCTGATACTTCCTTTCCCCCTTATACTTTAAAAATCATCTATAAGACGTACTGATTTTTCAGACATCATGTTAGAGACTCTATTTTGTGTGAGTGTTTTTGTTTTTTTTTTTTTTTTTTTTTTTGGTATATTCCAAATGACTTAAAAAAATTCCTGGAGTGTTATAATAGATGCTCAATAAATATATCTTTAATGAGTGTAAATGTTGCACAGGGGCATTATGAAACTGTGATTTCAAGAAATAAAACTCAAAATTCTTCGGCAGCATATAGTGAAAATATCAACTTCTTTCATGAACAACATTTTAGACTTATTTGCTCTTTCTTTTTGTTTGATCCAAATTCTGTTTTCTATTATTAGCCAAAGTGATCGATAATCAATCCAATTTGTATAACCAAATGTAAACTAATGTGGGTTTGAGTATAATGGAAGTCTGCTTCTGGCAAGCATTCAGTATGGTAGGGTTTGGGCTTGGTTGCATAGCTACATAAATTCCCTGGTAAAATTCTTCAGCCATGACTTCATGGCAGGGCATTAATGTTCTTAATCTATCTTTGCAGTGAGTAGAAAAGTTGGGAAAACAGAGAAACACTTGCTACACTTCAGTAGATATTGGAGTTCAGAAATAACAGCAGTTCAAACACATATAAAGAAGGTAATGCTAGTCCATACAAATATAGACCAGAGGGCATTAGGTATGAACTAAAAACAAGGTCAAAAATCACAATAGAAAAAAGTGAGAAAAAGAGCAAGAAGAATTTAAAGCTAGGAAGTTGTAAATTAGCACCTTGGTGAGGAAAGTAAAAGCATGGCTAGGTGATAAACACAGATTCAAAGGTCCTAAGGAAAACAGACAAACAAAAAAAAAAATTTTCAAACTGACAAAATAAGTTGGTTCAACTGATAAGTTGTATACTCATCCCTAGACACCAGCAGCCAGCCATAGGCATAGCTGATATAAGGCTTGACATTGCATGACAGGAAGTAGGTGGAATATCACCTCACTCCTTGCAGAGAGAAGATCTCTATCAATTTCTATTTTCTAAAAAAAATTGTTTATTCAGAATTGCTGGGCTCTGTTCTAACCTGTGTGATTTAACATTACTCTAGAAAGTAGTTTGAAGAAAGTTTACTAAGTTCAATTTGTTTACTTTCTCTCATTTGCTCACCCACCTGTAAATACACAGGGGGGCTCATACTCAATTGCCTTCTCAAATCCCACTCTGTAGAAGAGCCATTCAAATATGTCCAGTGAGCTAACAGTATGACAAGCATACTCATTAAAATGCACTTCCTAAAATAAAAAAAATGCAGATAATGAAAATTGTTTTCTGAAGTCTCAGGATAATATGCTGTTCTTATAAGAACCAAATTGATATTTTTGATATAACTACATTACTAATCAGAAAGCTTTTGGCTGGGCATGGTGGCATAAGCCTATAATCCTAGTAGCTTGGGAGGCCAAGGCAGGAAGATTGCAAGTTCAAAGCCAGTCTTAGTAACTTAATGATGTCCTAATCAACTTAGTAAAACCCTGTCTCAAAATAAAAAAGGACTGGAGATATAACTCAGTGGTTAAGTACCCCTGGGTGGTTTGATCTCTGGCACACACACACACACACACACACACACACACACACACACACACAGAAAAAAAAAAGCCTTTGAAATTTTTCTGAATATACTTTTTGAATTGTCTTATCTTAAAATATAGGTTTATAATGCTTTGAAATGCTTTGAAATAAATACAGATGTTCCAAGTACAAAAAGAGAAAGATGTCTCAATCTCAGACTTTAGAAAGAACTATACAAAGCTAGATACACTGGTGCACAGCTGTGATCCCCGCTATTCAGGAGGCTGAGGCAGGAGGATTGCAGGTTTAACCAGGCCTGGAAAACTCAATGAGACTCTGACTCAAAATAAAAATATAAATACATAAAAGAGTTGGGGGAACCCTCTGTGGTATAGTACCCCAGGATTCAATCCCAGTATCACCCCCCCACACACAAAAAAAGAGACAATGTAATTTGAATTTTGTTCATCAATGCTGATTAAAATCTCATGAAGAATTTTAACTATGTAGCTAATTTTCATGTATATATTTGGTCTTCACAGAAGCATATGGAAATGCATATTTAATTTGTCAGAGTTTTGCAAGTCACACCCACCTTCAGAATAATGTGCAAAGTAAAAATCTTCCATATGCTGGAAAATGGTTAGTCTATTATGCTGAGAGTAAAGAGGTATATATTTAACAAAATTCAAGAGAAAATTCTTGATCACTATGGATTGTTAAAGAAATATTAATGAAAATATCCCTGCATGCAAAAATTTAGAATTGAAGGTTTAAATTTATAATCAATTTTTTTCAATCATATCACTTAAGATAAAGTCTTACTAGGATCATATTCCCCTTACATTAAAAAAGTTCCACATACTTTTTAGGCATATATTGCCATGGTCAATGTCAAATCTTCTGAGCCCTGACCAAAGCTGATGGGAATAGGAAATGATGTGGGAACCAACAGCATGCTACCTGTACAGGAGCTGATCATAAAAGTGATGGATTAAAGGGTAATTCCTACCCAAATTATCTTCTTTGGAGAGTAAAAGCAGGTAAACAAAGATAAAATGGATCCCATAGTTTAGATGTTTGTCCTGAGCATATATTCCAAGTGTCCTGGGGTCTGTAAAGCTAACCCCAGTATTCGATGTCTCAGGACCCCCACTGGTCTGTGTGTGAAGAGTCCACATACAAGAGCCACCTACATACACAGTACATGTGACATGACAACAAACCTCTAGCCTGGCTCCTTTGGCACTCATAAAGAACATGATGAATACATGCACTTTGTAAATAAGAATACATTAAAAATTAGCAAGTTAGTTAAAAAAACCTGTATATTTCAAATGTCTCTTTCAGGAAAAAACTTGAAGCAATTAAAACAAAAGCTGAAGCTCTTTGATAAGTTTTACTTTTAATGTCTGAAAAGATCATTGACCCCCATATATCTTCAGAGACAACAGACTGCATTTTAGAACAAAAAATAAATTTTGAGGTTTCAAAGGATTTCAGTGTTCTTGAATTAATGATTATGTAATTATTATCTGAGAGTAGTGATTTGTGAACAGAAGTGGACTTAATGTATTTTTAAATACAGATAATTACTATTTTGGCTTAATTTAAGAACTAGGATTATTTTATCTCCTGAGTAGCAAAAAACAAACAAACAAAAAATAGATTATTTACTGAATTTATTTTAAACTGTGATCACACTTCCAAACAAATAAGTTATTTTTATGATCGCAGCTTAAACTCACCATACAGGAAAATTATTTGGAAAATTTTACATAGTTGAAACTGTCAAGCCAAGAAAACAAGAAATCCTTTCCTAACAATTTTTATAAAACAGTTTCTGAATGAAAATAAGTTTAGGTTATGTGTTATGATGCTACAGATGAGTGTTCTTTAAGTATGTTGCCCATTTCTGGACCCCTTGGAGGGACAATTTGAAGACCAAGACAGAGGACAAATGTAATGCATGAGTGTGGCTCTAGAAATAAGTGAGAGCTTGAAATCCTGATTTTACCACCATGTATAATTTCTAAAATATTTTATGATAATGAGGCAAAATTTAAAATGTTAAGTCAATAACTCAGATTCCATAAAAATTCTAGTAAAGAGATAAAGAGGAAAAGATCACTTGACATATCCCTTTAAAAAATGCCATTTAAATAATTCTTTCTTCTTTTTATACCTTCTTAAATTTATGAAATTTATGAAGTGAATCTCTCTTATAGGCAACATTTTCAGCTTTCAAAGTAACAGAGAGTGAATTTATTCACTTAGTTAACACTGTGTTCTATTTTACAGAGGATTTGTGTCTTTAGTTTCCTACCTCCTTGCTCAAGCTTTTCCCAAGAACCTCTGAGTTAGTCATTTTTGTCTCCACAGCTACTATGGAAAAATTAGTCTGAGAATTCTCCAGGCCCATTAATTAGAGTTGCCTTAGGACACATATTCTAATTTTGGGTTTTCTGTCATTTATCTCACTCTTTGAATATTTAAGTGATCTCTCTCCAAAAGGCCAGTAAGATTTAAAAATCATAAACAATAACCTTTTTTTAATTCCATCAAGAAAGTTTTATTTATTTAAATTTTTTTTTTAGTTATACATGGACACAATATCTTCATTTTGTTTATTTATTTTTATGTGGTGCTGAGGATCGAACCCAGTGCCTCACATGTGCAAGGCAAGCACTCTGCTACTGAGCCACAAGCCCAGTCCAAAAGTTTTATTTTTTAAGAAAGATTTTTGCACAGAAGTATTTTTTGGTTATATTTGCTTATGCTTTCTTAATCAATTAAGGATTGTTTCCTTAATTTTACATGAACAATGACCAGCTTAGAAAAATACCTGTGTCAGAGTAAAATGTGAACTTTATCTTATTAAATTTTTGAAATAGAAAATAGACACACACACACACGTGCATACATATATGCACACATATTCATATGCATACAGACATACTGGAAGTTCTCATCATCTAAAGACAAAAGAGAAAATGTCTCTTAATAAAATCAATTTTAAACCTAGCAAAGAAAAAAATTGTCACTGAAATGCATATTAAAATATAAAGTTAAAAATTATAAAAGATTTAAACTTATAATTTGACAACATTTAGATTAAATTTATAATATGCTCATCTTAAAAAGACAATATAGTAAATATAGGTTTCTTTTTTTGGCATGTACTTTGACAAAATGATACTGTAGCAAAATATAATCCACTTCATATTATGTTTAACTTTTCAGCATGACCTTTAAGGTAATAGTTTTTAAAGATGTTTTTTTAGTTACTCAGCATTTTCTTTATACTGTTAATATTCAAGTCATATGCTTTTGAAGTACCTTATCAAATCTCTTTTACCTAATCTACTAAGGATTCCTTGATAAATTCTCTCAGATGCTAATGGAAACATTATATTAATGACAATTTCAGAATCACATACCAATATTAAACTCTCCAATTCACTGTTACGTTGCTGGAATCCACTCTGCACCAAGGGACTGCCCATTCCCTTAATACTTTTCTTATCTCAGCCTTGATTAGTGTCTAAGCCTGCTGTTTAAGCACACACAAGGAATTCCCCCTTCCGTGGACTCTCACCTTCATCCTGTTCTTCCTCTTTCTTCAAGGCTTTAACTATGAAATTCTTGTACTATTAAACACATAGTCAATCATTTAAACACACACACACTCTCTCTCTCTCTCTCTCTCTCTCTCTCTCTCTCTCACACACACACACACACACACACACACACACACACTTTAAAGTACTTGTTAAAGGGTGAATAATTAAAACAAGAAACGTTATTTGGATAGCATTTCATTGAAATAATATATTTAGACACTAGATGTCACCTTTCTTTGAGCAACAAAGATGACTTCACAAAGTGTAATATATATATGAGCAGTTACATTCATTCTGGTATACTCGATGTTCTCCATATGGTTCTCAGCTATCATACTGAATAATTTAACAACACAAACTCTCCATAGTCTCTCTAATGTTCTAAGAAAATTGAAAAAAAAAATTACAAGTGATGGAAGATTTGTTAAACATATTTAATTAGCTGATCCTCAAAGCCTAACAGCTAAAATATAATGATTAACTGGCAAGAGTTAGTCCTCATACAGGAACTTTTGAAGTTTAAGTTGTATTTAATCTCTGCGCTATACATATTTTCCACAAGCAATGTTTCTTCCCCTCATTTTTAAAATAATTTTACTTATTGAATATTATCCTAACATCTAAACAATGAGTCTTGCTCAACGTGATATTTTTGCCTTTCAAGTCTTCCTGTTGCTTACTCTAACACTCTTGTGGAAGGTGGTGTTTATTTGTAGCTTCATAAAAAAGTAAAATACATTTATGGAACACAAAGTAAAGTTTGGCAAAGCATTTCTTTTTCTCTCAGGGATACTGAACAGATTATATGAAAATAACAGATCCTTGTATAAATAAATCTGCTACTTTCCATCAGTAATTAAAAAGCTCTAATTCTCTAACACAAATCAAATACATTGCATGATACCTTGTAGAGGAGAGGAAATTAAGGATAGAAATTGGCAGCACTTGAATTAGTCACTAGGCATCACATTAAGAAAAGTTAAGAATGTGAGAAAACAACATGAATAAGCTCGGAACAGGGTTTCCAGCCAGGTGCAGTAAGTAACCCACGCCTGTAATCCTAGTGGCTCAAGTGGCTGAGACAGAAGGATCATGAGTTCAAAGCCAGCTTCAGCAACTTAGTGAGGCTCTAAGCAACTCAGTGAGACCCTAAAATACCAAAAAAACAAAACCAAAAACAAACAAACAACAACAACAACAACAACAACAACAAAAAGGCTGGGGATGTGCCTCAGAGCTCAGTGGTTAAGAACAGGATTTCCTTTAAGGCAGAATTTACTAGTCAAGCCTGATTTGAGTCCCAACTGTCTCCAGAGTGAATTGGATAAAATGCAATGCATATATTTTCAAAAAAGCTAAAAGCATTGCTCTCACACAAATACAAAGTGAACACGCAAGAAATATGTCATTCAACTTAGTAATTAATGGGAGAACCAGTGAGATGAAAAGGGCAGTAAAAAAGAAAGTTCAGGAATGGGGATTTATACAGTCAGTTGGGGAAAGATCTGTTGAAATAAACTTGGTGACAGGTAAAAATTATTTAAAATCCTATAATGTCACAAACTGTAACTCTAGAGGTTATCTTTACTGCATGAAAAAAATGATCTCCACTGGGCAGAAGTCTGTATGTTAGTATACAAATTTACAATGAGTAAACACAATATCTAGGAGTAAATATTATATAATTACCGAATAACATTAAAGAATGCCCCAATGACATTGTTAAAAATGTCACCCATCATTTTTTAAAATTTCTCTTATTTTGGATTCTTAAAATATAGCTCCACAAGTATCAATCACATATAGTAAAATGCTGAAGTGTTTACAATTAGTGCTTTAGATGCATCATCTCATTTTTTTCTCACAAAATTTGACTATGAGGTAAATGCTGATAATATTTCCATTAAGAGGCCTAAACAGATCAGCAAGAAGTCAAGCTAGAATATGAACCTGGTCTACTATAATTTAATTAAAGGAGAATAAGAAATGGCTAGGGTGGTGAGTCATCATACAAAAGCAGGAAACATCTTGGGTACCACCTATGTGGAAAATAATTGTGCTATGTGAGATGCTATCAATGGGATTTGCTAAAAATATAGAAGAGGACTTTTAAAATATGTATACTAACCTTATAATATATACTTGATAATGTTCTCTGAGTATTTGAGACAGAGAGAAAAATCTAATGTAGTAACAACAATGAAGATGTATGACTTATTAAATGTCTGTCTAAAGGAAATGTGCTCTTTAATTTAAAAATTTTAAAATTGTGAAGAAATTTTAGACACTATTAAATAAATAATAGAAAACCATTTTAAATTCCTAGGATTTATATATGCACATAACTTCAGAAATGTGAGGTGCTGCAAGACATATTACTAATTCCACTTCAATTCCTGTAAAGATTATACCACTCAGCCAGTGTCTGAAAGGATTCAGAAAACTAATCAAACATTATTATGTTATCTATTGGGAGTCTAGACAGTCTCCCCATCACACACATTCCAATACAACAAGAATAAAAAGGCTACCCCCCTGACTTCTCAGAATATTATTCCTTTATCTCCATACCAGATAAAAATAAAAGGAACAGTTATAAGTTCCTCAGTCAAATAAAAATGTGTAAATGTGTTGGTGTATTACATTTGCATTTATACTTTCTTTAAAACATAAAGAGAGTTATATAAAATAGAAAAGTACTACTTTTTTATGTCATCAGTGTTGTTCAGTGTTTAGCTTCTTCAGGTTTCATGGAAAATAAAATCTTTTAGGACAAAAGATATTCCCTACAAGCCATCCTGTAACATTTTATAGCTTTAAAGGTAGATTTAATTTTAATAAAACATGCCACGTTCAAGCCTCTATTAGGCACAGCTCTGGTATTCTTTGATTTATTCATCATTGTGAGGAATCCAAAATTTTCTAAAGTCTAATTTTTGAAAAACCAAATTCAAGCAGTCTTTTTTTCATATAACCATTTGCTCTAGCTGATTGCAGTGGCTCATTTTAGCATTGAAGCTTCCCTTTTATGACTAAATTTCTTGTTCAACCAATTGAAGTCTTTCAAAAGCGTTTATTTTTGATAAAACATTTTAATGTTAATAGAGTAGTAAAATAATTGCAATCCAATCCTGATTCCCATTGGATAGCATCTTAGAAATTTCTGTAAATTTTTCATACTATGAAAATGCATTTATTTGTTCATCGCCAAAGAAGAATTTGAAGATGGTACTCACGTAGGTTTTATTGTGTGGGCATGCTTTTCATGGACAAAGGCACCAGCAAGACCTCCTGCTCCTGCATTTAAATACTGGATGGAAAATAAGTTAAATTTTATGAATCTACCTAAATATATTAAAATAAACAATATCATAGTTTTTAAATAAAAATATAACATTTTACTTTAAAATTTTTGAACGTTTGAAATAAAACAGAATCCTGGGGAATCTTATTAAATGAAAACCTAATGAAAATTTGTATTGTTAGGTTGATAACAAAACTGGTCTTTTTAAAAGTTTGATCAAATTTTTCCTCAGTTAGTAGATAGTTCCATTGAGGTCTAATTTCAAAGCTCCCATATTTAAATTATTTTGCCACAAGAATATTGAAATAATAATAAAAGCATCACATTTTTAAATGCCTATATTAAATTTGTTTTATTTTCACCAATTAATTAAATTTTCTTCAAATACCAAGCTGATTGCCTAAGAATTATATTTACATATGTAGAAATTTCACAGCTTACTAACACTAAGAATCCTAATCAATTTGAATTAAGTTCTAATTGTGGGACTCTTTCTCTAGAACCTTTTGATTTTTTCATAACAGGTTAGGAATTAAAGAAATATGTTCTCTGTAATGATGGAAGTGCTAAAATTAAATATCATATCATTCTTCATACAATTCTACTTATAACCCAAATCAGACCATACAGTAATGAAAGAAATGGAGCAAAGTAACTTCAATCTTTGAAATTGGCCCATGGAGCCAGTTTTTCCTTTAGATTAATATCAATGTGAAATAAAAGGCTATAAATATGTTAAATTGTTTTTACCTTGTAGGAACACCAGCAGGCAAAATCGAGTCCCCAGTCATGTAAGTGGAGTTCAACATTTCCAACTGCATTTGCCAGATCAAAGCCAACAAAACAACCCTAAGAAAGAACATGAAAAAATCTGAATTTATTGCAATGATTAAAAATAGTAACACAAATATCTTTAAGTAAATTTTTAGCAAACTGTTATGCCATAAGTCATGGTTCAACCTTTGATTCACAAAGACTATTCTCCCCCCTTTTCTTCACTAGGTTGACATTTGCACCAACAATCTAAAATCTGGCACCTTAGCAGAACACAAAGCATTAGCACCAGACTGTATCAGAAGTCACTGCATTTGTCCCACCACTCACTAGGGGGAAAGAGAGCGTTCACCTAAAATTATCCTTACTAAAGCTACAAAAAGGATCAATTTTTATTAAACAAGAGTGACTTGTTTCTCATGTTTTTAATGTTTGATGTGTGACCACATTTAGAAATTGGATGGTGACCACAAAGGAATGCACTGGTGTAATTGGTTGTTAGCTTAACTAGTCACTTTAAAATTTCATGGATGGAGAACCAGTTTTGCATGAAAAAGCAAGTGATAGACAAACACTTGTGATTCATACTGGGTATCTGACAGACATTCTTTTGAAAATGTATAGTTTCACTTGAAGGAAAATAGCCTGTAGTATTTTTACTCAAGTGATAAAATTACTTTCCTAGACCAACTAGAATTGTGGAAAACTGGTATCCACTTCTCTGAGCATGATTATTTCCCAGTATTGAGATATTTCTGATAAATTTAGTCACAAAGTATAATTTTAAAAATGTTTATAATTAAATGTCAATATTTAGAAAACATATATAATTCAATGAACCAATATTTTCCAAATGATCAATGCTTGATGTTACAAATCATGTATAGATTCAATATATAACATATTCAGTATAATCATATTTAATATACATCAATGGATTTTAATATAATAAGGTACAGAAAGTTTAGTGATTTCAGTGATTTTTCTTCACATTCCATAAAGCAACACCTAAGAAGTTCTCACTTGTCAAGGTTTAGTGCAATATAATAATAATATATAATATAAGAGAGGTTCTCTGTGCTTATGTAACTTTTGAGAATGATAGAGAAGAAATATAATTAATTTTCATCCAGAATTAGAGGTAATCAAAGTTGTAGAACAATATTGAGGTTTGATAGTCATTATATACTTAGTTTGTTCATGTTTTAAGATGGACATGAAGTACTGGAATTCCATTTGGAAAAAGTTAAAGCTTTCTCTGAATTTGATATCCTTTTCCTACTGAATAACATTTCTAATAAGAACAATGATATTTTATTAAGCACTTTTTAACTAAACGTTCCATACATATTTTTTTTACAACTCAACTTTTCTTAGAAAACTCAAGGATAGGAAAGGCAGTGCTTTTATTTCATTATTAATTATTTATAAAAAAAGATACCAAGAAACCACAAAACTTCACCTAGTAGATCCCATTATTAAAAGTCCTGTGGCCACAGCTGTGGTATCACATCAAAAAATCACTTGCAGCTTCTACAATATGTTTTAATGCATGTATAGTCCTTTTCGTATGGATGGCAGAAAGCATGAATTATTAAATTGGGACTGTTTGGAAGAAAAGATTGGAAGATGCAAACTTGAGATTACCACAAAGTGATTTTACAAAAGTGTCACTAGATGGCAGCATCTTAAAAGTAAAGAATAAAACTGAATAACTCCCAAACTACAGTCATCCTGGTAGATATTTTCATTATTCTACCTGTAAGAGTAGTTACACTGTGTACATAGCCACAAACAGATACTCTGCACTTGATTTCCTCCTTTATGCAATTTTTAAAATAAAAATATTTATCAACTCATTTTTATTTATAATTACCCATAGGTGTTTATACTCACATCGATGCAACCCATAATAACATAGAAGTGTTCAGTCAACACATTATCACACTTTATAGTCAATCCCTAAACAATTGCAGTAATTTTTCAACTAATCTGTAAACTCACAACCTGTCTTATTCTAAGCAACTCTCTAAATCACACATTTGAATAGAAAGGATTCCCAGATTCCAAGAAAGTGCCTGCATTATGTTCTAAATAAAACTCAAAATCCTTGGTATGGCTCTTTATACTCTTAAATCCTGGTCTCTTCTAGCTCTTCTGCCTCAGAGTCCCCACACCACTCTCCCTTAATTTGCAAATGTGGCTTCTTTTTTCTCATTTGCTAGGTACTATGTTTTGAATGTCTACAACGACTATATGTGTTGGGAACTCAATCCCCAAATTCAAATTAATGATATTTGGAGGTGAAGCCTTTGGTGGTGACTATAATTTAAGAAGGTCAGGAGAATGAGGCCCTCGTGATTGCATTACAGGCACTCTAAAGAGAAGAAGAGACACCAAAACTGGCACACTTGCTCTGCCTTGTCATGTGATGCCCTCCACTATGCTATGGTGCAGAAAGAAGGTTGTCAGCAGGTGCCAGTGACTTGCTCTTGGACTTCCCAGCCTGCAAGAATCATGAGTTGAATAAAGCTCTATTCCTTATAAACTACCCAGTCTATAGTTTTCACAGATAATGACCTAAGACACACACCTGCCTAACTCAGATATTGTTCACAAGATAATTTCTACGGGGCAGTTCTTTTGCCATCTCTCTCCTATCTGTCATCCTACAGCTCTGTTTGTTTACCTCTCTTGCAGCATTTTATAATCTCATTACCTCCTACTTTTGCACAATATGTACACAAAGTATTAAAAAATAGGTAAATGAATGAACAAATAAAGGTGAGCCATTGTGAGCCATCCATGGGCTGTGTGTGCATTTGAGCATATGAGGGGATGGTCTGGCATTGCACGCTCATTGGGCTGTGTAATGCAAATGCCTTTCATCTAGTTCTACCGTGATCCCACACAGCACCTGAGATGGGTGTGGCTTGCCAAGATGTCAGTCAATCTGCTGACAACATAACATCACCAAGCAAGACTCCACCCTTCGAAACTCTACCCCTTGCCTTTTTTGGGTGGGATATTCTATCAAATGTCTTCTACCCAACGAATAGGGGGTTTAGGGGCTGGGGGTTTGCTTTATTGTTCTTTCCAGCACTGCCCAGCGTGGAGCTGACCCTTGGGGTAACTGAGCAGTCCTACCCTGTCCTTAGAAACTCATGTTCATGTTTTGCATGGATTCTTTGCTGCATCCAGCTCCTTTGAACTCAGCTCATCTTGCCAGCCCAGCCATCTGGCAATTAATAAAGCCATGCAGTTGTCAACAGATAGTCTTTCAACTGATGTTAAACTTTAAAAGAAGATAATCTGAGGCTGCATGGTGGCACTCACCTGTAATCCCAGGGGCTTGGAAGGCTGAGACAAGAGGATAGCAAGTTAGAAGCCAGCCTCAGCAATGGTAAAACACTAAGCAACTCTGTGAGGCCCTATCTCTAAATAAAATACAAAAAAAGGGGGCTGGGTATGTGGCTCAGTGGTTGAGTACCCCCACCCCCAATAAAATATTCTTTGAGATTCTGTCTTTCTGATGCTATTTTATTATATACATTACTTGTTCAGATGTGGCTTCTTTTAAAATAAAGTATCTTGGGCAAAAGAGTAGTTAAAAATATGTTCAAAATCCCCCTAAATAAGGAATCACACACGTGCTTTGCTCTTGCCATCTTCCTTATTGCAGCACCAAGGTTTCTTCTAACCAGTTGAGTACTATGATACATATGGATTGGGCTAAACTTTCTAGGGGAAGACCTTATACATTCCCTCTCAATTTTGACTCATTATTTTTCTATTTATTAAAATAAAATACGAAATGGTGTAGCTGACAGTTTTTTAAAGGTATTAAAGTTTGGATAATTTTACTAATTCTGTAACAAATTGACTGTTGACTGTTATTATTCAGTTAATTTTATTTTTTACCTTAAAAACTTCTCTGAATTCTAAAGACCATTAATAAGTGGCAGATTTAATTATAAGGGTAAATATGCTCTGGTATGCTTGTGGATTCTTGAAAAAACAAAATATTAAAGTAGGTAAATAGCCTTTGTCCAAACCACTTAATTAACCACCCATTATTGTAGCCCTGTAGTCCCTGGGAGGTGCCTGTAAGGCATGCCTATGGCTATTCATAAATTCAGTCGCTGAACGTACACTGCTAGACACTGCTCAGACAACAGTGGATGTGATAGTCCCCTCATCAGTTTCACTAACTTTATGGTGGGTGAATTCCAGTTTCCCCATAGTCCCTTGGATGCTATTAATTTCCACTAGATGGTACTCCTATGTGACCTTCTTATGACTGAGACTGCAGCTTCTACATCATACCAACGAACAAAGTCTTTAGGTATTCTTTTGCTTATACAAAAGCAATAGGAAATAATGATAGGACTACACTGATATAAATTTAAAAAATATATTTTAAGAAGAAAGGGTGTGATGGAAAATTTAAGGTAATGTTTTTTTCCAATATTATTTATAACTTTTTTCCAAATTATAGGGAAACCAGATATGTGGTGTCCACTATAACCCAGCTACTCAGGAGGCTTAGATAGAAGAATTGCAGGTTTGAAGCCATCCTGGGCAACTTAATGAGGCTCTGTCTCAAAATAAAAATACACAAAAGAGAACTCTTAGCTTGTGCAAAACCCTTGGATCAATCTCCAGCACTGAGCGGGGTGGTGGGGATGTTATAGGGAAGTGTGTGAGTGAGCACTTGACATGCTGATTGACTCTATATAAATGAGTAGACAAACGGTGTATTAACAATAATACACCTTTGGCTAGTCAACTCTGATATTAGGACTTCCCTAAGAAGTCCACAATTAGGGATTTGCTGGATGATGTTAGCAAGAAATGAAGAGTAGGACATAAGGTTTCTTATCAGAAAGAGCATTTAACTTTTCAAAATACACTCAGGTGTTATGGTTAAAAAGTGTACATAGATGCTATGTTAAAAACAAAAACAGTCAATTTGGGAAAGAGGGCTTCTAGCAGCTCTTTAAATATCTCATTTCTGAGTGAATAAAAGTACTTCCTTTCATGCAGACTTCATATATCAGTGCTTTCAAAAATCCCTGTTCTTTTTCCTTTTCTTCTGACTCTGTTTATAAGAAGCAACTAAGTATTATTTTGTAATAGGTTCATTCTCTACTAAAAGTCAATGTGTTATATGGGTCACAATTTCTTTCCAAAAATTAGTTTGGAAATAGAAGATCCTGTTTTCTGCTACTTTTTAGTGCTTTATGTTCAGCCTTTACTTATTTATGCCAATAGCTCAGTAAGAATAGGAAGTCTTCCCTATTAAAATAGAAAACAATACAGAATGAAATAAACATACCAAGGGAAAGAGACAAGATACAATCTTTCACGTGAAGCTCCAAGAAGACTTTAGAAACCAAACAGCATGGCAGCCAGAATCAAAGGGTAATTTTCTGCAAGGCAGAGCTGTCATGCTACTTGATTTTATTAGTCCTAAGGCTCTTATAGATAATACATGAGACCAAAAAAAAAGTATATCATAACATACACTGCAGAAAAAATAACCCACACAGCATTTTATCCAGGAATCCCACAATGTGATAATTTTAAATGTTTGTAATGAAGTTCAGGAGCAAACAGGAATAGCAAAAAGGTAAACTAGGACAGCTGACAAAATTTCATCTTCATACTTTTGATGAATTACTCTAAGAGTAAGTTGTGATAGCCAGGTAAAGTTAGGCATATCTGTAATCCCAGCTACGCAGAAGGCTGAGGCAGGAAGATCACAAGTTCCAGGTCAACATGGGCAATTTAGCAAAACTCTCTCTCAAAAATCAAAAATAAAAAGGCTGAGGATGCCTCCCAGTGATACCCCTTGCCATTAAAAAAAATAGATTAAGGTCTAGTAACTTTAAATGTATATCTTGTGTATTGAGAAATATTACAAACATTATACACAATAAGTTGACTAGAAAATCCTTTGTCCTTGAGCTGCTGATTGATATCACTTAGCATGTGCTAACAGAGGAGACAACAGGACTTTATAAAGTGAACAATGGTCATTTACACACACTCATAGGTTCATGTTAAGGAGTTAGCTGCTGTGAATATACTTGGGAGTTTCCAGAAAGTTTGATTTTAAACATAAGAAATAAAAAAAAGAGCAATTGGAATTAAAAAGTCTGTCATAAAAAAGTGTAAATAGAAATCTGCACAGAAATCAAGGGACTTGTTGTATTAAAAAAAATATTACCTATAACTTGGAATCAGAACAAAGTGAGAATAAACATTTTAACCTGGTGATTTAAAAACTCTGGCTGTATTCAAGGATAAGCTAAAAAATGAAAATGAAATTCTTCCTGAAGTAGGCACTTATTTGTCAACCTGTGCAAATTACAGTAACAAAATATTAGAGTAACATAGTATTAAGATTTTATTTCTTATCAAACTACATTCATCTATATCAAGCCATCCTTGATATTTTTATAAGGTGCAGTAACTTATTGCTATAGTTACCATAAAAGAAAATATGATGGAAGTTTCTTGTTGAAAAATAAATCATCAGGGCATAAGATGTTGGAAAGAAAAGAGAGGACAAAAGCAAGTCAGGGACCTTGACTTTGGATGAAAGCCCTGGATTCATGAATGAGGATGGTAGACTTTGACTCAGATGTTGAAGGTGGCCAAGCTATCACAATTTCTGGAGAACTTTCTGGGCTCAATTTATTTGTCAAAAGGGTACTTTTGCATATTTTTGAAATTAATACATGTAATCTAAGAGATTATTTGATTTTTAGGAGTTTACCAGTAATGAGATGTACATAACTAGTCAGTTACACTGTGGGAAAAATTGATATGGAACAATCTGGCACCAATGTTACGTTATGTTCCCTAATTATGAGAAAAGATGCCGCCAAAAAGAAATAACAGCTTTTGAACCTCAGTGGGAATGTATCTCCTTGAGCCAATTCAGAGGATGTGGTTTTGGACCAGTCATAAGGATAAATGAATCTGAACATGCATAACTATAATTTCTGTTGTGTTAATCTAAGACACATTAGTGGATCTTTCTTTAAAGCAGTGTTTGAAGAAATTTCCTATGTATCTCATCAGTCAGAATCTGTGCTTTTTAAAGGCAGAATTTTTTTTCTCATTCCCTATATTTTCCATCTTTGTAAAAGCAACAATTACATCAACTATAGAGACAGAGGTCTCCAATTTAAAAAAAAAAGTAAGAAAAAATGGAGGGTGTTACATATTTTTTTCTTTGACTTTTATAAATACTCTTTGCCATTACATGATTAGTTTGCATATATAAAAGGAGACAATGCAGGGGAAAGTTCTCTCCCAGTCAATGCAAAGAACTTGGGCATCAGCATCAGTAGATGCCAGTTCCAGGTTTCACTGGCTGGTTAAGTTGCCAAGCAAAAGTGCTTCACCTCTCTCAGGCTCAGTTGTGTCTGCTGAGACATAGTGCAGGCTGTTGACTATTAAAGTTGCTGGAAAATATAAGTGTAGTGTGGTGCATGTCAAGTGTCTGCAGCTCTGTAGGCTATTAGCAATAGCAAATATTATTGCCATTTGTACAATGTATGATTTCAGAAATAGATCTTCATTTTAGTTCTATTTTTAAAGTGTAGATATTGAGAGGGGGAATATGGCTCAGTGGCAGAGCACTTGCCTAGCTGGCATAAGGGCCTGGGTTCCATGTAAGAGGGAGTGACTGAGGGAGGGAGGGAGAGAAGAAAGGAGGAATGAATTAAGGAAAGAGAAAGAAAGGGAAAGGAGATATTGATGAGACTGGCAAATTCAGAAATAGGAAGTTAGAGAAGGAGAGAAGGGGAACACTTTCTTACTGAAATTTAATGTGTAAATTGAGAAGAAATGAGACAGAGATAATAGCTGTGTGGAGAGTAAGAATAGAGGTTTTGGGAGACCTGGAAAGAAAAACCAGCTGTATGAAGTGGCTCATACTTATAATCCCAGAAACTCTGGAGGTGAGGCAGGAGGATTGTAAGTTTGGGGCTAGCCTAGGCAATTTAGTGAGCTCCTGTCTCCAAACAATAAAGTAATTTAAAAAAAGGCCTGGGGAATGTAGTTTAGTGGGTACAATCCATAGTCAGACACACACACACACACACACACACACACACACGAGAAAGTAAAGCAAACCAGTCTTCAGACCTTAAAATTATACTTAGAAGTAGAAAAAAGAGGAAAAGAAAACAATTTCTATAGGACTATTTGATTATTCTCTTCCACAGGCTTTTTCTAGCCTGTGAAGGACCTCACACAAAATAGTTTGTTTGATTTATTTCAGAGGTCCAAAATGGGGAAATAGCTTAAGGTAATTTTCCGAGCATAATTTAGTTCACTTAATTTTTAATGACTTAAAAAAAATCATTATGTCCTAACTGAGTCAAAGAATACAAATGGAATTTGAAGAAATTTACAAAAAGTATCTCAATTTTCAGAATAAGTAGCCATATAAACCATTCTGCAGAAATTTCAAAATATATTTAATGAACACAGTTCTGCTATTTTTGTTTTGTTTGTTTCATTTTATTTTGTTTTTGGAACACTGTGATCCATCAAATTAGCCTGACCAACACTTTTGCTGATATACATACTCTTAACCATTTGCTGGCCTAAAAGGTACAGGTACGTGTTTAAAGATAAATCATTGTGGACAAAGCACTGTCAGGAGTCTGTGAGGTTCTCAGGGTTCATCCTTAATCAGTCACTGAACCGTCTACAGACAATTTAGCTTTCTAAATTGGAGAGTTAGCATAGGCACAGCCATAATTATAAGGCAATGCAAAAGGTAGTCAGCGAGACATTTTCCATCATGCTATGGAAGTCCAACAGGAAGATAAATTCATCTTGGCACATAGGAGTAAGAAAATTTTAATAATGAAGGTCAAGTGTTTCACATTCAGATTTTTACAAGAGTCATTCAAGTAAAATACGAGTTGGGCCTGTAAAATATACTTCACTTTGCCCTTTACTGCAAGACTGCCACAATATAAGCATGAAAAACAAACATATCTTTCATGCTTTTGTTTTGTCATCTCTCTATTTTTTTTTATGCTTTTGTTTAGTTGCTCATAAACAAAGACACACAAATACACAAATACAAAACATGGAGGCAGAAGGTCTCTTATCTGGACATTCCCTGTGTGTATGGGTGACATTCCCAGGGTCTGGCTTTGATGATACACAAATTATGTGACAAATTATGTAAAGAAAAGCAGTGGGAAATATGATATTGACAATTTAGATATATGCCAAATCACAAAGATTTGAATATTTATGCCACAAGAGTGGCACAAGTGGAAGAGTGATGGTAATCAGCTGGGATAGGTGAGTTCTAGGAAATTCAACCAGGACATGTATTTAACCTATTGCAGCCCTCCTAAGAAAGCATAGCTGACTTTTCAGATGCATGATGACTTTTAACATTTAATTATTAATGCGGGCCAGTTTCATTATAAAGTAGATTTAAAGCACCTACTTAATGTACCCATGATAATTATATAGATGGTATCCATAGTTATGTATGGAGACAGTCCCATTAAGTGTGAGATCAAAGTATACTCTCCCCATAAAATATTTTTTCTACTTATTACTTTATCATTCTCAAAAATCAATTCCTCAACCTAATCTGTTTTTTTAATATTTAATTTATGTCAAACTTGACAATATTGCATGAAAGTCTATGGGATAATTCTTGAAGATCTCTCTCTTAAATTTGTCCACTTAAAAACAGTTTTTAAAGACAATAAGATAGTTTCTTCTTTTTATGCTACTTTCCTTAGGACAAATTATTTGCTGGGAAGATATGTTCTCCTCAACTCAACTAACTTTTGCCTAATCTTGTTGCCTAAATAATTTAGTGAAAGAACTAGAGTGTGAGGAATTCTATTGGAGAAATCTCTCATATTTTATTGTGGATTTTTTTCCCATTTAAGATCATTTGGAATTTCCTTTTGATTGCTATGACACAAAGCCTCTTTTTCCATTCTTAAAGAAGTAAGTGAAAAAAAATCAGATGAGTTGTAGGAAATTCAACCATCATACATCAAATGTTGTATACTTTCCATATTGAAACACTTTCAATTTTTCAGCTTAACATAGACTTAGCCTTCCTTGGTTTGTTAAGTGGTATGAAAACTGGAATACTAGAGAAAATATCCTGGCCCTTAAGAAACTAATTTTTTTTAATACAATACTCATCATTTACAGAAACTCTATATGTAATGTCTTCTTTGGGAGATACTGAAATTAGATGTTATGAAGCTTGATAAAGAGAAACAGTTATCCTTGATAGCACTGAAGAGAGTGGTTGCAAAATCACAAATTCTGATTGACAACTAAGAGGCTTGATTTTCCCCATATCTGTAATCCTAAAACAACATCTGGATTCCATGTTTCTCTTCCATGGAGAATTAATCATTCTTTCTCCCATGGTTCATTTAGTCAAATCTTAAATAAAACACCTGCTGAAAACTTCTTAGCAATAGCTTCAAAAACTTAGGTTCTTGGGGACTGAGCCTCCCTAACATATTTCAGGTTATTGATGTTTGGCTCCTGCATGGATGAGTTCAAGGCCATGGGTAATTTATTATACATCTTCTCTTTTTGTTTCTTGGAATACTAGGGATTGAAGCAAGAGATGTTCTGTCATTAAGTTACATTCTCAGCCCTTTTTTCTTGTTATTTTGAGACAGGGTCTTTCTTTTATTTTCCTTGCCGATAAGACTCCTGCAAATATGGTGAACATTCCTAAGATCCACTGGATGTTCTATAAGAAATGTACTGAATGCCAAGGTCATAAAGTGACACAGTACAAGAAGGGCAAGAATTATCTGTATGCACAAGGGAAAATGGCATATGACAGGAAACAGAGTGGCAAAAAGCTAAACTACAAAGAAGGTTGTATTGAGGCTTGACTGTGTTGAGCCTAAGTGCAGATCTAAGAGAATGCTGGCTATTAAGAGATACAAGGGCTGGGGATGTGGCTCAAGCGGTAGCGCGCTCGCCTGGCATGCGTGCGGCCCGGGTTCGATCCTCAGCACCATATACAAAAACAAGGATGTTGTGTCCGCTGAGAACTAAAAAATAAATATTAAAAAATTTCTCTCTCTCTCTCTCTCTCTCTCTCTCTCTCTCTCTCTCAAAAAAAAAAAAGAGAGATACAAGCATTTGGAACTGGGAGAAGATAAGATGAGAAAAGGCCAAGTGATCAAGTTCTAAACTTCATTGTTTCATTACACTAATAAAACGTTGAGGTTATCTTCACTTACAGAGAGAGAGAGAGAGAGAGAGAGAGAGAGAGAGAGACAGGGTCTCACTAAATTGCTGAGGCTTGTCTCCAATTTACAATCTCCTGCCTCAGCCTCCTGAGTAGTTGAAGTTGGGATTATAGCTATGTGCCACGGAGCAGTTTGTTGCTAAATTGCTTGGGTTGAACTCAATATTTTGATTTTCCTACCTCAACCTCTGGAGTCTCAGGGATTACATGCATGTGACATCTTGCCCAGCAAGGTTAATTTATTATAAATAGAAATCCATAAACCATGCCAATTCTTATTATATTTATATACAGTTGTGTTTGATAATAATTTTTCCTAGTCGATTCTTTGCTCACATGATATCATATGCAAATATTTTTGATACTCTTCTATAAAAATAGTTCATGAGAGCTCACTCCTTATTTTTAGACCTGGAAAGATAATAGCCAAGCTTTCTGTCAAAACTTTGATCAGTCATTTATTTATCTCCTAGAAGAATTTCAAAATTGTTCAAGAAAAAAATTATATTTTTCTTAATTAGATGGTTCCTTGAGGCTAATGTTTATATGTGAAGGTTATATGAATGTTACCTGGGTGTCTTTGATTTTACTAAAATACCTTATTAATAATGTCTTCATTTATATTCTGCTGCTGCCTTTTTTATTTTTCTTTAAGAGATATTTGCTGACCACAAATTTTTGGGATCAAGTGATCCTCCTTCTTTAGCTATCCAAGTGGCTAGAACAAGAGGTACATGTCACTGTACCCAGTACTTTATTTATTAATTTTTTCCAGACTGATTGGGCCATGACTGTGATTTTTATTTATTAATAATTTAAATAGCTGAGCCAGGAGCAGTGGCACATGCCTATAGTTCCAGTAACTCAGCCGCTGAGGCAGAAAGATTGCAAGTTTAAGGCTACTGTCAGCAACTTAGCAAGACCCTGTCTCAAAGGGGGGAAAAATACTTGGGATATAGCTCAGATGCAAAACACCTGTGGATTCAATCCCCAGTGCCATAATATAAATAAATAAATAAATAAATAAATAAATAAATAAATAAATAAATAAATACAGCTTGTGGTTGAGTCTAACAGATGTTTGCACTCAAATAGAAAGTGCCACATGACCTAGTTAGAAACCATGAGATCCTGCGGCGCACAAATGGGAAACATTGTGCCTTATCAAGCCCAAACCTTTTTCCAACCACTTTTTCCTAGTCCTTCTCTCCTATGGGGCTATAAATGTGAACTCTTTCTTCACCCATGTTCTTTTTTAGCTGCCACTTCAGAAGGCAGTGAGTCACAAGAAGGAATTTGCTAGGTTTTTCTGGGAAAGCTTTAGCACTTCAGATGAAAGGGACAGATGAAGCGGCTGCACTGATACTTCTCCCTTCTTTCTTCTCTTTTTCTTAAATAGAAATGGGATATTTGGATTTGGGACAACTCCACCTTAGGACTGTAATGTGAAAAGTGTGAGAAAACTGAAGAGAACTCTGGAGATGCCAGTCAGACTACAACCTCAAGTCTTCTGTGGTTAGAAAAGGAATTCCTGCTTTTTTGGTTGATTTTGTTGGGATGTTGTTTACTGCAGCTGAAATGCTTCCTACCTGATTCAGCAAGATGAAGGGAAAGACAGACTCTAAGAGTGGAATTAAAAAGTGAGTGATTAATGACAGGAGGGATGAGATGAATCTGAAGGTGTAGCCGAATGGTAGTATAAAACAGTAGGAACATTTTGTGGGAGACAAATCTATTTGAACCAAGCTGATCTCAAGGTGCATATAGGATAGGACATCCAGGTGTAGCAGGTACATGAGCGTGGGTGACAGTTTTCTGCTCTAAGAGTAGACTAGAGCTTTCTTGCAGTAGTAGTAGTAGTTGAGTTGATGAGTAGTAGTTAAATCATTAGGGATAGGAAGGCAAAGAACAATGAGGTGTATATACATTTAGTTGGTATAGAAAAGAGGTGTTTTGTACTCTATATTTGCATACTGAATTTGAAGTAGATGCTATCTCAGATTAGTATTTTTAAAAATAGAGACTCAGAAAAGTCAAGAAACTTGACTTTATCATATAATAATTAAATGACCTAGCCAGGATTTGAACATTAGACAGTGTGATGATGCAAAAATCCATTGCCTTTCTTCTCTTTCTGTCTCATATTTAGGTAGTTTAATAACACGTGGATGTATATATACTAAGAATCAAGGACTGGTGATTATTTGCATAACATTTTAAAATATGATGTTTTTTATTGGCCTCCCTTTATTTTGGTGCTTAACATTTAATGTCTAAACTAAGAATACATTATCTTTATATCTTTTGTACTCCACCACTTTCACAGTTATCCATCAAACCAGTTGGAAGTCCTGGTTGGGGATTCCTAGAGACTGCTGATAACAGTGCTAAATTTCTTTTCATTAGTTCCACTCATTAGCTTCAATAACTGAATATATTAACTAGACTTAACATACATATGAATTCCATAACTAATTAATGTCCAGAATAAAATTCCATTGTCATCTTTTTAAATACATGGTGAATCAAATAGAATTCTTACTTTAGAATTTTAAATGTAAATTATGAGCATTGAATTTTACTCCCTTTATTTATTTATTTATTTATTTATTTATTTTATTAGGGAGATAAACACCAGAAGCACTCTGGGTAAACACTTATTTACAAAAAAGACACAATTTAGAAGTGGTCAAAAATTTAAGTTTAATGTAGTAATGTATAAGGAAAAAAATTCTTGAGATTCGTAGAAATTAAATGGCCTTCCTAAGTACCTTGAGTGAATACTCAATTTCTTGATAAAGTTTGATCCTACATTTCTCCATCTTTATGTATCTAGGGTTAAATGAGAACCAATTTATATTTAGGATGAATTACAGAATGGCAAAGTATCAAGGCAAAGATCTATCAGTCCTCACATGGAGTTACAAGGCTGGGTGTTTGCTCTGCTTCCTGCTATCTGAGCAGCTGAATACCAGTGACATCACCTGTGGGGAGCTTGCCTGTGCTGCTCACTAGAAGCAGACTTCAGACAGCAGCTGTTCCTAAGTGAAGCTGACCACAGACATGCAAAACTTGGCTTTTTAAATAGAGACATCAAAAGCAAAAAAAGAACAGAGTGCATTTTTTAAAATTTATACCAGCCTTCCTCTTTTTTAAAGAAAAAAACTCCTTATAATAAATTCACAGTGCCAGAAACCAAGGTACTTCACTAGAAGTGCAGGTGAAGCAATGGCTGGGTGAGCTGGAAGGAGAAAATAATGTGCATACCTTTGCTTGTCCAGCTTTTGTAATGGCAGGCATATCGAAGAGCTGTCCAGTGTAAAAATGCAGCCCGCTGAACAAGATCACTGCAATAGAGTCTCCTTCCTTCTCAATTACTTCAAGAATATCCTCCATCCTTAATATTTCTTCTCCCTATGTCAAGTTAGGTATAAGTTACATAATATTGACAATAATACTCTTATCACATATTTATAATTTCAGCATGAACTGTCTCACCATAAGGAAAACTAAAGGTGAAAATTTTCCACTGCATTAATGCTCTTCAAAACCTTAATAATGAGCAGAATTTGAACTTTTTTCTATAAGAAATGACAATTTAAAAAGAAATTATAATAAAATAGAAGTATTCTTTTTAAAGTACAAGTCATTACAAAAGTATACTTGCTTATTTGTTCTTCAAGTTTTAGGTTAATCTTTACTATTTGTATACCTATTGGTTGTTTTCTCATCACACCCATCCAATAAAACACCCAAAAGTGCAATCCCATCGAATATCATATAGCAAGAGAAATCTGTTGGAAATTAATATTGCATTTGTCAATATACTATTTTCCCAAAAAGCATCACTTGCATATCTTTCATCTGAATAGTACCTAATATTTCTAACTTAAGAGTAAAATATTCTCCATATTGAAAGATACTGATCCAAACATAAAGAAAAATAATTTACAAATAATTAGTATATCACCTTATAACTAATGATGATTACTTAGTAAAAAATATGAATGAATCTATATTTAGACTTGTAAACAACTTGAGCTGAATGAAATCAGTTCAATACTTGTAGCCTAACAATTGAGATATACACCAAGTTTTTATCAGTTTTGTGCTGTGCTAAATCTGACTTCTTTTAAAGTCAATGTAGACTAATTACATTAATATTGGAGGAAAACTCATTAATAAAATTTATTTTATTTTATTTTTATTGATTGATCATACCAAGGATTAAACCCAGAGGCACTTAACCATCAAGCCACATCACCAGCCATATTTGTACTTTATTTTGAGACAGAGTCCTGCTAAGTTGCTGAGGCTGGCTTTGAACTCATGATCTTTCTGCAACAGTTTACTGAGCTGCTGGGATTTTATAGGCATGTGCCACTGTGCTGGCTCCTTCCATTTACTTTTAAGTTTTTATAATTATTGCTATTTGTCAAATGTCTTACCTGTTAACTGTGTGTGTGTGTGTGTGTGTGTGTGTGTGTGTGTGTGTGTGTGTAATATACTCTCTACTACAAGAAGACTGGAATCTTTATAAAATGGGAGTATGATAGATATTGAAATCTCGTAATTAAATGAAATGTATTTATATGCTATAAAGCATTTCAGTAGTTATTAGAAAAAAATCTAAGTTATAAAAATAAAAATTTGGTAATTCAAACTCTTTATTCTTTTTTAATATTTATTTTTTAGTTATAGGTGAACACAATATCTTTATTTTATATTTATGTGGTGCTGAGGATCAAACCCAGTGCTTCACTAATGCAAGGCAAGTGCTGTTCCTCTGAGTTACAACCCCAGTCCCGAAACTCTTTATTCTTTAAAAAATCAAATAAGGTTTAACCACCACAATTTTAAGAAGAAAGAGTAATGGAAAGTACTATATAAATTAGTTCATGAGTTATTTCTTTGAAGAAGCAGCAATAAGCAAATAAGAAAAACTGTTTTCCATGATAAGACATGTCCCTCATTCATGCTAACTTGTTATCATCTAGTAATGCTAAAAGATGAGTCTCAAGATTACAATTAACTCATAAGACTTCAAACTGTGGGCACTTCCAACTAAAGCCTCTGATAGTAACTCTATCATTTATGCAAGAAATATGCAATTCATGTAGGATGTGTGAAACAGATATCCTCTCAGTGGTGCAAGAACTTTTCATTCCATTAATTTACTGCATGTTGGCAAGTAGAAGAGAAGAGAGCAAGTCTTTAAATTCTTCACAGTAATTCTGAACTGAAAGAAGTAATTGTTCAAATATTGGCTTAATAGCCTGGGAGCATCATATGTGAAACCTATTAATCATTCTGTGTGACTTTCTTGGCGCCAAATTATAGAAGCTGCAGGGGTTTATATGTCAAATGTGTACAACTTGGCCTTACACTTCTCTTAAGGTGAAATACACGAGAGAGTATTTCATGTAGACCAGCGGTTTCTTCAGTGTCTTTTAAAAAAAAACTAATAAATCAATGTTCCTATTCAATCCTTCCCTCCCTTAACTCATGTTTTACTTGAACAAAACAAATAAATCTACAATCTATAAACAATTCTTAAATCAAAAGCATTTGACAGATCTTTTTAGGGTAAGATTATTCAGAAAAGACTAGTGAATAAACATTCAAGTCAGGCAAATCATGTCCCTCTAGGAAGAGTAGAAAGAGCACAAATGTAATTTGAAGAAATCCTTACATGATCAGAAGGGAAAGATTTGGCTTCTAGAAGAATTTTATGCCATTTTGGTGTAGGCTTAAAAAATGATAACTGCAATGAAATGGATTTATTGAGAAAGCATTAATATACAATTTCTGCATTTGTTCAGTTGATTCCACACTTTCATTTTAGAATCTTCAAAATTTAAAGGCATTAATTAATTAAACATCTAAGATATCTGTCAGGGGTAGCTTTTCAATTAGCCCTGTTTCCAATGAATGATGAAAGGAAGAAGGTATCAGCTCATTATGTTTATCAATGGAATAGCAAACTCAGGGGGAAATGTAAATCAGATACAAACAAATTCCCAAAGTATACTTAAATGTTAGTTGAAAAATTATCTTCCCAAAGTATTTATTAGTAAATTCTCTAGTATCAGACTGAAACATCATGTTCTTTGTGTGTTTTATTTACAATGACTTATCTTGCACTACCAATTTTGTTTCTAATACATCACTTTTCCAATGTTATTTTATGGCATTTATTTTAGGTCCAACTAAAACTACTTCAGCTTTAACATGAAGCAGCTGTCTTTTTTAGAGGCACTAGCACAAAGTACTCATTTGGCCAGGGGGCCCCTTCATTTCTCCACATATTTCTTAGATAAGGATTTTGACAATAATAATAAGATTGACAGCTGCCATATTTTGGCTGTTAATTATTGGCCCAACTGCTTAATAAGTTCTTACATATCACATTCAAACCTTGTGCAGATCTATGAGGTAGGTATTATTGTCATTTTTAGAAAGAAGAACTTTAAAACTTACAGATGATGAAAACTTTGTCCAATATCAAATGGACATTAAATAACATACCTGGGAGTCAAAATGAGTTATGCCTGGATTTACAGATATGTTTTCAAATAATACTAAAGAAAGTGAAGTCAATTTTCTTCAAAGCATCAATTACAATAGACACTACATACCAAATTCTGAATACATCTGACATTTTGAGATAAAATTATTTATTAGATATTTAACATGTAAGAAGTACTTTAAATACAGTAGCTCATTTAAGGTACTATATTTCTTTTCAACAGTTTACTTTCTGTGTTTCAGGTATTTTTAAGCTTCTCCTCAACCATGACTATAAAAATGTATACTGATCCATAATCTCTCTCTGCTAAAGATCTGTGTACTAGATAATGTCTTTCTGAAAAACTCAGTGCTTTGCTGGTAACTATACATCTTTGCTTTGTGTTCTTGCAAGCAGTGTTTCTTTTTATCCACTATGACTCTCTTTTTTAGTTCTGAGCTAAGAACTCTTCATTATTCTGAATTTCTTGTAAGAGTCAACTTTTCCATGATTATGTAGAAACCATTATGTCATGGGCCATCATTTCCTGGTAAAAATGAACATAACCTCACAACTTATTTTTAAATAAGCAAACCATCAGAATCTCATGAATTAAAAATAGAAATACATCAGATCCCATAAATGAGTGTATTCTAAACATTGGTGGGAAAAGAAACTTACAAGTAGGAGATGTAAATTAACGGTCAAAGCATTCATTAGGGCTATTTATTTCTCCTTGGCTCCTGCAAAATAAACATATCAAAATCTAGTTCCTTTATTATAAGTTCTAAAGATGCATGAAAGTTAAACAAGGTAGGAGGATTTCTGTACTTCCTCCCTCTTACTGATTTTAGAGATAAGGACACATTTGAGGTATCATCATAAAGAAATGGAAGTTTCCCACTTGACTCATTTTATCAAATGATATCTAGAGTCACAAACACATAACTAGCTAAAAATTCTATTCCTTTTTGAAGTTGTAAGTAGCAAAAAGAAATAATGAACCATTTTATTTTGCTTGAAAAAAAAGAGCTACATAGCAAAATACAATAGCATAAATGGTTTTGGGATCTATTCATATGCACTAGAACTTTAAAACTGACATAATTACATGCCTTAAAATTATGATATGTGCACTATAGTTAACAGTCATAATAGACATATATTTTCCAATGAGAAAGCATGCAAAGATATCATATCCACTACACAATCATAGTCTGATCTAATTCCTTTGAGTGAGGGCTTTGGCACTAGAAAGAGACCCAAAGACAGAGAATACAATGGTCACTTAAGAATTCAGAGTGCAATAACAGTAATGATGCCATCATTATTCTGAGTTCTTATGGTGTCTCTTAAAGGTAATTAGACTTGTGTAATAGGAATGATGTTTTTCTCACCAACACTAAGAAAAATAGGCAATGTACCTTAATGTCTATAAGGCTGCACTAGATGTTAAGAAAACATAATTCACATTTTATATCCAAAGACATATTTTTGATAGAGTTCCATTTTAAAACAATAGACAGTAAATAGAATAATAAATCAATTAGATTGATTCCAGGATAAGGTTTGTCAAGGAGAGGCCATTGGAAATATGTAGTCAATTTAGGAATTTATGATTTAGCATAACCATTTAAGGAAGGGACCATCTTCACCTCATCAAGGAAACCTTCCTCTCCTATTTCCACACTGATTTTTCCCTTTGATACTACAAGGTGGTGAACAAGTGGTAGGAATTAAAAGGTGCTTCCCTGTTCATCGCAAGGTGAATAATGTCTGAAATCAAGGCAATGAGAATAGTCTCCTTTTACATCTCCAGCACTAAATAAAATCCTGCCCCACAGGCATACTAGATGGACACAATAAGCTCACATTGCTTGGAGTGGCATATGTCTTTCCTACAGTAAGAAAATTTCTTTGAAGTGTGGTCAAAAACCAAAATCCTGACAGCTTTATTATAGCTGATACTTTATATTATGGTATGAATTCTTACTGCTACTTCTGAAACAAAATTATCTTGTGCTGTCATAGCCACTTAAATAGCCATGTGCCTTAAGTTTGGTATCTGACCTGACATTTTCATAACTATCAGATGAGCTTCTCAGAATATATTGCTAAGCTTAGCAGACCTGTAGCTTCCACTAACCTTAAAGTTAAGTATGCTATAAAACCTATACCTGTGATTTCCCCACCTTGCTGTAGTCTTCCTCCTAGACAGTCGGTTCCACCAATAAAATTGGTAAATATATTTATTTAGAACTTTTTTTTTCTCTGTGACTATAAAAGCTTATCTGTCCTCTTCCATGTATATGAAAACATGCCAATCAGTGTCACTTGAATCAATGTTCCTGTGATATGGTCACTCATATTTGGCTCAAGCTAAAATATTTTCTTGTATCCATTAAAGCACAGTCATTATTTTTTGTCAATAGTATTATCTCACACTATCCTCAAGGCAAACTGATGAGATATATACTTTGATATTTCTATTTTCATTGATGAGAAAGGCACATGTGCCAAAAACTTGGCTATATGGAGGTGATAAAAACTTTAGGAGGTAGGGAATTTTGGGTGGCCCTTAGGTAATTGGGGGTGTGCCCTTGAAAGGGATTAGGAGAGCCTGGTCCACAATTTTTTCTCCCTGTATTCTAGGAGGAGCTGTGAGCATTTTGTTCTAACATAAATTCCCAGTCATTGCCATTATGTAGTCAAGAGGCAACTCCTATCAAGCCTATACTATGCTATTTTTGACTCTGAACATTCAAAATGGTAAGAATGGTAAGTTTAATAAAACTTTTATCTTAATAAATTTAATTTTCTGTGGTATTTTATTGTAGTAATGCAAAATCAACTAATACAACCATTTTCACCACTTCTGTTCAACATAATACTAGAAGTTTTATCCAGAGCAATTAGACAAGTCAAATAAATGATAGGCATTCAAATTAGAAAAAAGGAATCAAAATAGTCTTGGTTTTTAGACAGCATGATTTTTGGACCTCAAAAGCACAGGCAAGAAAATCAAAAAAGACAAATGTGATTGTATCAAACTACAAAGCATCTGCAGAGAAACATGCAGAAAGAGACAACCTATGAACTCAGAGAAAATATTTGCAAATTATACATCTGATAATGAGATAATATCCAAAATATGAGAAACTTAAACTCAATATAAGAGAACATAAATGGGTTACAAAATGGCAAAAAGGAATATGAGAAAATGCTCATTATTACTAATCATCAGGGAAATGCAAGAATAACAATGAGCTATTACCTCAAACCTGATAGAATGTCTGTTGTCAAAAAGATGTGTCAGGGAGAATATGGAGAAAATGGAACCCTTTTACATTGTAGGTAGGAATGTAAATTAGTACAGCCATTAGGGTAAAACTATGGAGGATTATCAAAAATTAAAAATAGAACTACTACACAGTATAGTATATCCCACCTCAAGGTATATATCAAAAGGAAGTTTAATTAGTATTTCAAAGAGATATGTACATTCCCATTTATATTCTAGTATTATTCACAGTAGCCAAAATACAGAAATAACCTAAGTATCCATTACCAGATAAATGAATCAAGAAAATCCACAAACACAGAAGCATACACATACATACAAAAGAATACTACTCAGTATTTAAAAAGAAGGGTACTCTGCCATTTGCAATGACATGAAAAAACCTGGAAGATATTATGCTATGTAAAAACAATCCAGACACAGAAAGAGAAAAACTGCATGATCTCACTTATATGTGGACTCCGAGCAGCCCCACTTATAGAAGCAGAGAGTAGAATAGTGACTGCTAGCGGGTGGCAGGGGTGATCAGAGGAGGTGTTTGAGGAAGGGCATAAAGTATAGCTTGGATGAATAAATTCTGGAGATTTACTCTACAGCATGGTGATGTAGTTATTAATAATGTATTGTAAACTTGAAAATTGCTAAAGTGTAGCAATTTGTAATTTTAACTACAAAAAATAAGTGTTTGAGGTGATGCCTATGTTAATTAAGGTTGATTTAATCATTTTGTGATGGACACATATATTGAAACACCACATTGTGTATTATAAATTCGTATAAATTTGATTTGCCAATTTTACCTCAAAAGAAAAAAGCTGTGAAAAAGTTCCGTTTAATTTTTTTTAATTCAAAAATATTTAACCCTAGGCCAAACTAATTAAAAAATATTTTTCTTCAGCTGTAGCATGTTCAGATTTATAGCTTTTCTTTTTTCAATGATACAAGATATAAATGTGAATATAATATTGTAGTTGAATCAGGGCATGTACTTTCATTAACTGCAAAATATTATATTTGTGAACCAGTTCATTGTATGACATCCCAAAATATACCATTTTGACATAAGGATTATTTTGACTAAAGGCAATTAAAAAGATACACATACACAAGGAAAACTCTATCTTACTTCCCTCAGCAAGGAAAATACAGCAAGGAAAAGTACAATTTGTGTGTGTGTTTGTGTGTGTGTGTGTGTGTGTGTGTGTGTGTGTGTTTATGAGAGACAGAGTGAGTGAGTGTGTATGCATGTGTATGTTCACAGTGCTAGGAGTAAACTCAGGGTCTTGCACATGCTAAGCAGGCATCCTACCATGGAGCAACACCCCAGTCAAATATTACAATTCTCTAGATCCCTAGTCCTGGGATACCAGTAGAGAAATCTACAAAACAAACCTAAATAGCCCTGTCTTTCACTATATGCCTTTCCTTTATTTGCCACTTCTAGAAGTTCCGAGGATCTTGGTCTTATCAATTCTCTGCAAAATTATTATTCTTTGATAAGATGCTGTTATGAGCTCAAGTTCTAACCAGTTTTTTTTACTTACTTATCACTGAGTTCTCCCAATAGTATGTGTGGTGCACATGTCCATAAACTTCTGCATCTTTTCTGTTGTCTTTTTTGGCCTAGTGTTCAGGGTCCCAGTCAGAGAATCTAAGATGAGAGGAGAAAGGAATGTTTTTCCTCCTCTACAAATTCATCTGAACTTCTTTCTCCTCCTTCCTATCTAGAAGCTACTTAAAAGTTTCCCACATTAGTTCTTTTTATTAAGCCAAATGAAACAGTGCTGGACCATTGAAGTGTTGCATAGTGTGCTGTATCAATTCAAATTCTAGATTAACACTAGTCTTTTTGTGAAATTTTATTCTGTTCTCTAGACTACACATCCTCTTCCACTGATATTTATTTGTAGAATATGCCAAACTAAGAGCCGTTTTTAGAAATCTACTCTTATGTACATTTCTCAGAAAGATCCATCAATTGATTTACACCATTGAATTTGTATCCATTCAAATATTCATATATGTGTGTGTTTGTGTGTGTGTGTAAAACAAATATATAAAAAATATATTCATATATATTTGTAGTGGAAAATTTTGTCACATAAATAAGATAGAAAGAATTTTTTGTATAAACAAATACCACTTTAATATGTTATTCATTTGAAAAACAGTGAAATAAGTTTAATCTGGCCAGAGGCTGTTGTCATATCTTAGCAACCCAGGTATTTATTTCACAACCTCTAGGAATTATAGGATTTCATTAAGATTTTCAGCTAAGTTTCCTAAATCAATGTGTGGTCTGTGCTCAATTCTCAGCCCTGAAATGTTTCAATTTTCTAAATGAAGAAATAAAGGATATCGAATATGGACATTTGTAGTGATATTGTTGGTGTTAACTTTTTTCTTTCAGGGTTAAATGTTTTGGCTTAAATGCTCATTAAGTTGAATAACTCTATTCAAATTCTAATGAAAGCTTAGATTTTTTTCTTTAATTTTTATTTTAACCTATGCAGTAACAATAACAATAGCTAGTAACGTACGAATAATTTTAGATTTTCTACTACCAACATTATATAATCTAAATTAAGAGAGGAAAATTCTCTCTGTTTCAAATATTGCAAGCAAAATGTCTATGACCAACTATAAATTCTAAATTAGACTAAGGTTATCTTTTAAAATTAACAAGGAAGCTTATAATAAAACTGATAAAATGAACTGACATTACAAATTTTAATAAATGTTGGAAATTAGAGTCAAATCTGGTGAGTAGACTGATAATTTCAATCTGGGTAATCGTGGGCCTGAGTGAGGTGGAAAGTTAGAACCAAGATTTTTCAGAAAAATCCTAGACTCCTTCACAACTCTGTGAATGGTTCATCATCACTAAAGAGGAGGAAAGAAAGAAGGAAGGGAGAGAGGGAGGGGCAGAGGGAAGGAGGGAAGGAAACTGGCCTGTCTCAAGTGGAATGCCACAACCAGAGACCTATTTTTACAAGGGTTTAGAATTTGAATTTATGTTATCTAAACAGTCCAGAAATTTCTGTGAGATAGTAGTTTTAAAATAGTTCTAACCTCGTCTAATCTCAAGGACATTTAGAAGAAACCGAACCAGAATTCTTTGAGGAAATATGCTTCAATCTTCCAATAGCTAAAGCCCCCATTGGAAGAGTACATAAGTACACATTCACTGATTCTCAGACACTGTGTTTGATATTGGGGACATACAGTAAAGAAAGGAGACATAAACCAGTTCTCACAGAATAAATTGACCTTTAAATTTAAAAAAGCCACTCTATATTGTGTTTCCAAAAAAGGTTAGAAAGAAGCAAAGAAAGAGGAAAGATTAATTGAGGGCTACTGCAAGATCGCAACATGGAGAAGATGGTATCTTGCTCCACATTGGTAAAAGTGGAATTTAAGAAAATATTTTGAAAAAGAGAGAATGAGACTGCATACAGGACTTGAAATTAAGGAGAAAAAAAAAGTAAAAATGAAATCAAGATGTTTGACTTCAACAAAAGTCACAAAGGACTGTGTAACCATTAACTTGAGATATTGAAGACAAATGAGAAAATGACTTAAGATGAATAGAACTGAGTTTCAGAGATGCTGAATTTCATCAAGGAAAGATCATAAAAGACCATTTGGAAATGCAAATGTAGAGTTTGATGGAGAGCTTCTGGATGGAAATGGAAATTTAGGAGTCATTAGTGTATGAGTGACATTCCAAGTCTGAATGAGAGCATGTCGGATGTAAATAATAGTATATAAAATGCCTAAACCCTAATCAGTAACCAGTGAAATAGGAAAAAGAACAAGGGAAAAGCTTTAGATGGGAGAGCAAGTGATCAACTACCAGAAATCTGCTGATGAGCAGCTTTTTCTTACCTATAGGATTATTTTCATGGACTTGGAAACATTCTATAACTTATTTCATTATCAAAGTCTCTTTGACCCATTATTTCTCTTCAGCTGCTGCCCTATTTGTTTCTCTATGTCATAAAATTTCTGGAAAGATTTGACCATATTTAGTTTCTTAATTTTTCTGCAGTTCTCTTTAGATCCTATTCTAGCAAGGTTTTCTTCCTTTTCAGACTAATAAAACAGCACTCATAAACCTCATCCATTCCTTTCACAATGATCTGTTCTTAGTTCCAATTTTTTACTTGGTTTATCAACAAATAAGTGGTAGAGGTTTAAAGTTTTATAAGAAAGAAGAATGTATGAAATAGTTTCTGAAAAGAGTGAATATATGAAGAAAATATTATTGGGAATTCCCATAAGACCACTTGAGATTAGTGGCCATGAACTAGATTGAGACCATTTATGAGGATATGTGTTTTTGAAAGTTATGTTTAGGTGTGTGGCATAGGTATGAAGTATGTTCTGAGTTAACTTAATCAAGGCTAGAGTTTTGCTAGTAAGTACAATTAAGCAAGGGGAAATAAAATAGTTGGGGATATGCACAAGAGGGAAGTGATTATAAGAACATATACCATAATTCAACAGTATGCAGAGAAATGAGGATATGAGTGATGAGGAAAAGTCAAGTGGTTGTAAAATGAACTTATTTAGGTCTTTCAATATGGGATAATTATAGAAAGCAGTAGAAGGCAGTGAGCTGGAAATTGAGGAGGCTATGCTTTTAGAACAGAATGACTGAAATTAAAAATACGTAATTTCTGTAGCTAATGGTAATGGTGGAGTCTGATATATGCTCCTGATAAGATTGGTGGAAGATGAAATCCATGTAGAAAAGGAGGTCAACAATTTAGAACACAGAATATTGGAAGAATCATCTATGGGAATAGCAGAATCACCAAAATCAGCAAAAGGAACAGTGATGATGGAAATAATAAAGAGAGAGGGGAATCAAATTCTTCAATGAAAGGTGACTGCTACTTTCAGGATAACAGTAAATAAAGATACTAAGAGTCAGATTGTTAGACAAAATACAGGACACTCAATTAAATTTAGATTTCAAATAAACAATTTTCCTTTTTTTGGCATATACTTATATTCAAAAATAATCATTTAAAAGCTGAATCTTAACTGTGCATCTTGTATTTATAGTGACTATATCTGGAAATCTTTACTGTGTTATGATCTTATGAAACAAGATTCAAGCATGGGGTATTTAGGAAAGAGAAAAAATTATACATATGTGTGTGTGTGTGTGTGTGTGTGTGTGTGTGTGTGTGTGTGTGCACGCATGCACACATACGGTGGAGGAAACGAGATTGTACCACTCCAGCATATGCTCTTTTGGCATAGGATTATTTTGAGTGGATTATTTGGAAAAACTGAAGACATAGAAGAAACACTGAAAACAGAGCAGAAGTTATAAAAGAAACATAACATACATCTGTAAAAAAATCGCCATCTGTAAGGATGTGTCCCTTTCTGCTCCAGAAAGAGAAGATTCTAGGTCACTAGATTCTCTTGGCAATGAAGAAGATACCACCTCGAATTTGCAAAAAAAAAAAAATCCCACCCTTATTTTCTTTGTTTTTCATAGTCACCCTCTTATTAGCAGTCTGTCAACTTTTCTGCAGGTCATAGATCATATTTCTTCCTGAATTCCAAGCTACCTTTTTGAGGTTTACTCATTACACTGAGCTCCTCAAGTGTACACATGAGGTATACATGTTAATAAACTTGCTTTTCTCTTATTGATTTACCTTTTGTTACAGAGAACTGTCCTAACTAAGAATTCAAAAATTATAGGGAGAAAATATTTTTCCTCCTCTACAAGATCTGTGAGGATAAAAGAGAAAAGTTCCCCCCAATTCTGGCTCAGTACTACAAAGTGTGTGGATGAGAAATCAGTAAAAGCTATTTAGTTAGAACAAGTCAAAGAGACTCTTCAGAGAATTTGATGAACAGCGATATTCAGAGAATGACAAATCATTTGTTCTGAAGAGTAGAAGGTTTTAAATGGTTGAAGAGTTGTAAGACAAGACTAGTAATTAAAGAAATGACTTAAACCAACAGAGATTTAAATCCAGAGAATGACCTTTGAGTCCTGTGTTGTGACTGATACTGGGATATATAATTATGGTTTTGTTTCTGTGGATTTTAAAGAGCTGTGAGACTGTGAGTATTGAGGTAAAAAAAAGGAAAGATCCTTCTAAGAGTATGTAGTGTTCAAATGAACTTATGAAGCAGAAAAGCAATATGGCCAGGCTTACCCTGGTAATGATTCTATTTCTGAAAAAAAAAAAAACTAGAATTGATCCATTTTGAATAATTGGATAATTGTTTAGTGTTCTAGTGACTCCAAATGATTAGTGTGATTAACAAGTAATATGAAATCCATAAGAGGCTTACTTTCTGTTTTCTGACTGGAATACAAGTGCCATGATGGTGGTGGCTTTGTCTGATTTGCAATGATTTATCATTTATCACTGTAACAATATCTGACACTAAGCAGATGATGAGTAAGTAACTATTAAATGAATAAATCAATTAATGAATCAATTGATGAATAAAAGCCTAAAAATGACATATGGTGTATAATATAAAAAGAGATACAGATTTGAAAGTGTACTAGAAATAACATGTAAAAATTAAATACATTAGAGGCAAATTTTGAAAGAATTAAGAATTTAACAAAGAAAGCCTAACAGAAAGGTTAATTACAAGGTTGGATATGGTTAAAAAGCTGAATTAGCAACCTGGTAGATAACCTGAGAAAATTAAATAGTAGGCAGCACAGTGAGACTGATAGTTGAAAAACAATGACGTTCAGAAGAAAAAAAGTATTAAAATTTTCTAACCACATAAAAGAGCTATTTCAGAGAAAGAAAACCAAATAAGAGGGTAGAAATATCAAAATATACAATAGTTAAATTTTTTTCTAAAAGTTGATGTAAGGTAAACTCAAGATTAAGGAAGGAAACAAAAACTCTGAGAGTGGAGGAAAATTTATTTTCACAATTAGACATATGGTAGAGAAACTGCAAAACACTAAAAGAAAAAAGAGTAAATATTAAAAGCAACCACACAGTAAGCGAGGAAGAGACAGACAAAAATTATTACCTCCCCCAAAAAGGCAGCTATAACGATCCAGATGTGTCAAAAGCAGGTAACATAATAAAAGTCACAAGACATTAAAAGATTTCTAATTCACTGGAAATCTGGGAAATGGAAATTCAGACACCATTTTCAACCCATCATTTTGAGAAAATTAAAATATAATATTAACTTAAAAAAGAAATGTCAATAAATTGAAATATTTTAAAGTACTATAATTCTTAAAAAATAATTTAAAAATTTCATCTTACAACTCAGCATATCATGTCTAGGTACAAACTATACAAAATTCATGCACATGTACACAAGAATTTGTGGAAAAGAATAATTTTTGCAAGATTATTTATACTAAAAGAAATCTGTAAACAATGTAAATGCTCACTAACCTGAATAATGGAGAAATTAATATGAAGTTATTCATTTAATAGATTTGTGAGAAGTTATGAAAATAAATGAACTAGATCTACATGTATTAAAACTTTAAAAATTCAAAATACAGTACATAATAATACAGTACATAAATATAGTACATAATAATATATTACATAAATACAGTACATAAATATGAATATGTACTGTATTAGATTACATAAAGTGTTAAAACATACAAACAGATTATATATTTTTTTCTTAGTATATATAGTAATGTAATACTCTAGAGGACAAAATATTTTTCTCTTCCATTGCTACGTTCATGGCAGAGAAACCTCTAATAAAGGACAAAATAATAAGAGAAAAAAACATGAATGTATTTGTTTTATTTGACACAGGAGCCTTCAGAAGAGCATCTGTGTATTTTCTGCTAAATTTGATGAAGAAGTGAATAATCATGAGGAAGTATGATGTTAATAAACTGGGAGGAATCTAGCAAAGTGTACTCTTTTCTGATTCTTTTCTGTAGCCCTATGCCTTTAGAGGAATTCCTTTTCTCCAGGCACATGGAGGATTCTTCTAGAATAAAAGTTTTATGATATGCTCCAGGGAAGAAGGGCAAGGGAAGTTTAGGGAGGGCTTCTTGCATCTGCAATTTTCTCAAATGCCAAAGTGCCATGTTTTGGAGTCACAAGGCTGAAACCCATAAGTATATACATGTTGTAAGAGATAGAAGTGATTCAGGATAGTAGCTATCTGAAAATTCAGAGAGGAGAGGATGAAGAAGGATATACAGTGAATTTAAACTATGCCTGTAAAGATTTTTGTGGGTCTGGCACAAATATGAGAGAATACTGAGTCAGCAAAACAGGTTGGTGCATGTGATGTAAGTGGTTGTTATATTATTCTCTATACCTTCTGAATGCTTGAAAATCTTATAACTTTTGCTTAAATTCTTCATTCTGAAAATAAAAATTAATAATGTCATAATTATTTTAGTGAACTGAATGATCAATCTTTGTCCCTTTTATTGCTGCTCCATTTGCAGTTCCTAGATGATGAAAAATGGTTTTTTGCTGTTGGCTATCAAGATTTCAATTAGATTAGGTGCAGTTAGAAGGCAAAAGTTGTTCTCTTTTATCACTTCAAGTATTATGGTTTCTTCTCCATTTCTAGAGGATGATTTAATTTAATAAAATGGGTAAGTTTCATTTGACTATTTCTTTGTTTGTATTGAGTCAATCAATACATCAGAGTCCAGAAACCCATGGTTGGCAATGCTGATTTCTCTTCGAAAGAATCTGCTTAGAAAATGTAGACTTGGGCAGAATATGCAATAATGCTAAAAGTTAATTGAACGATTGCTTCAGGTCCATATTGCTAAGGGCAAGATATTACTTTATGGCATGTGACAATTTAGGAGCTTATCTGGAGGAAAGGCTGATGGCTCAGACTTCAACCTTATAGTTTACAGCAGACTTTAATTTAAGGTGTTTAGAGCCTACTGGTGTCTACATGGCCTTAGCCTTATATCTTGACAAATAAGATGGAACAAACAAAAAATAGTTAAAGAATGTGTTTACATTCTGCATTCACAGACTACAAGTAGACAGGAAGTCTCTATGACAGCTTCCAGAAGGGTAACTCTTGAGACAATCAAAGTAGATCACCCTGAAGAATGAAATAGCTGCATTATAATGGTGACAGTTATAATGACCTTTTTAGGAAGCCCTGTCACATCTTTAGCACTGAATTGCATTATTTTCATAACCGAAAGAATTTTTTCATCATTAATGTACAAACAAAACGGGACCTCCCCTCCATTTCTTTCTATTTTTAAATTCTACACTTTCTCCCTGAATTAGTCCTCTTGCTATCCTATTTATTTACAACAAGTGGACTCAATCACTTCCTCTCCCAAATATTTATTTGTTCCTCTGAAAATATCTAACATGGTTTCAAGGGCTCAATAAATATTGATCAATGTGATAGGATTAAGATTCATCTGTTCAATATTTATAGATTTAAAATACTAATACTAATACTATTGTCATACACATGGTACCATTTGTTTGGGACAAAGTGCTTAGCTTAAAAAAAAAAAGATTGAGTGAGAAATTTTGCCTATTGTTTCCTGATATGATGTGTGAAATTATGCCTTTCAGAATAGTGTCACATATTTTAAAATTGAATTTTAACTATTAAAAGTGATTATAGCTAAAGCAATAATAACTGTTGTTATTTGTTTAAATACACACAAAATTATCTGCCATGTAAATTATTAAATAGATTTCCTGTGCAGTAAAAAAAAAGTTTTGAATTATTAAATAATTAAGTTAATTAATAAAGTTTTCCTACCTCTATGGCAAGGGTAAGAAAATTTTTTTCTGAGAAAGGTTGAGTAGTTGGTATTTTTTGTTTTGCAGACCATAAGCCTCCCTGCTAACTACTCACCTACATAGTTAAGCCAAGAAAGCAGCAGTAGAGAGTGTTTACAGACAGGGGAGGTTGGTTTTAGACCAGCTATGAGCTATAATTTTCAGATCCTGTTATAACATGTAAGGTTTTTATTTATTTGAGTTTATTGGATGCTGTCACTGTGATTTCAAAACTAAAGTTTCATAACATTAGGATAAAGCCAACAATGGCAGCACCTGATATTCAATTGGCTAACATTAATCAAATATCTTAGGAGATGTAACATAGACTCTGGCTCTGCTTTGGGGCCATGATGGACTGTAATTTTTTAGTACAGTCCTCCCTGATGGAAAAGTGCTAAGTAACTGAGCTACATCTTTCTGATCATTCATAGGATTAATTTGTAATAGTCTTTAAAATAACCCAATTCTCAGAAACTAATGCACAAGTCCTTCCAAAGATGATTCTAAAGAGTTCTTCCTTACTAGATGAAGGTCTTTTTTCAAACATTTTCTAAGTGAGATTGTCCATCATCTCCCAATGTAAAATTCCCATACTCCTAATACAATTTGTTCCCTCTTGGACTGGCTTATTTTTGCAAGATCACATATCAAACAAAGTATATTACATTTTACCATTTAATTTCTAAAGACTGTCTCTTCCCACTCTTTTTGTTGTGTTTTTGTTTTATTTGGTACTGGTGACTAAACCCAGAAGCACTTTACCAATGAGCTACATTCCCAGCCCTTTTTATTTTTTATATTGTGGCAGGGTCTTGCTAAATTGCCCAGGGTGGCCTTGAACTTGAGATCCTCCTTTCTCATGCTCCTGAATAGCTGGGATAACAGGTAATCACTACCAAACCAGGTGACTCCTCCCACTTGAATGCCAGTTCTGTGAGAAACATTTCTAATCCTTTTTTTATTGTTGTATATTTTTATCTAGAATTGAACCTGTAGCATAGCAGTCATTTAAGCAATATTTGTCACATAAATGAATAAGTGTTTATTGATAAATATGCTAATATTGATCAAATATAATTTTAGAAAGTAGCCAAAGAGATGAAGGAAAACTTTGATGAAGGAAAAAAATGATGATTTTAGACTTAACTATCTCAGGGTCATTGTCTTTGATTTTCATTACTTTTTTAATGGTTTATCACATTGAAAGCCAATGAGAGATCTAAATATTACATTGGTGGAAGACAAAAGGACAGGCAGTAATCTTCTAGATCTATGCCAATATATTTAAGTATAAAGTTCAGTCAAAAACAACATGGTATAGACTCACTTTTTCATTCTTCTCCCCTCTAAATATAACTAAATGCTACAAAAGCAGTTAAGAGATTATGAAAAGTTGAAGGAAATATATCCTACGGACTTGAGGATAGACACACTATTGGAGCCCCGGGTTTTCTTTTCATTTCTCATTAATCTTCTTTTAATCTTTCATACAAATCTTCTTTCTTTGATTAGAAAGGGAAAGGTGAGCAGGAACATAGCAGTAAGACCCACTGCCCTGTGGAGGCAGGAACCCAATCTGTCTGAAGTAGCACCATCAGTGTATCTCAACCTGCCAACCCATCCCACACCCATTACTGGCAGGCAGTATGCAAGTCCTTCCACCCACATTGGTGGTACAAGCAGGCCCATTATCTCCCAGGCCTCTACCCCAAAACAGAAGATAAATTAGCCCTGGGATCTCCCAAAACTGCTTTTATTGGTAGTACACCAGTTGTACCCTACTACTTCTCTCTCTTCCCTGTGACAGAAGATGTCTTGCAACCCTGAAAGAAAACATCAGAGATAAATGAGAAAAATCAGTAGCACTGAGTGCTGAGAGAACAGACCAGAGAATATACTTTCCATCTTCCATATCTGGATACCCTGTGTCCTAACATGTCAGGAGTAGCAAATGAATTATGGGTCTTTGAACTGACCAGACACAGAGGTGAAACCTCCCTTGGGAATTTCTAGGTGCAATGGTATTGCACCTAAAAGGTATTGCACCTAAAGATTTCCCAATCAATATGGTGACACCATTTTCAAAGGGAGATTCTGTACCAGCCACAGAATTTATAAGTTCATAACCTTGGGTTCAAACACCTGCTGCCTGGAGGTAGACAATTATACGCACAAGCTGATAAGCCCTAATTGGGCTGCTTTTACCCTCAACTTCAGCTTTGATTATCTTGAAGTCGCTTTCTCTCTCTCAATAAATCTTTATATCTTCCACCAGAGGCAGGCTGAACCACCATGCCCATCTTTTTATCCACTTTTGTGTCTGTTTGTTTTTTCATAATCTCCTCATTGATCAGTTTGTGCAGCCCTGAATAAACTGTTACATAGGACCTGACACTATTCAACACTGGAAAGCCTGGAGAAGCATATTCTGCCCTCAAAGGCAGAACAAGCAGTGATTCAGCAAGAATTCAAGTGAACCAGAAGAATGAAGCAGACCAGAAAAGCATTGCAAGAGCTCACCAATCTGCATTTTCTTTGGAACACAGCCAACAAAGTTAGGCTAGATGCTACCTATTAAATCTAGACAGGATAACTCTCAGCTAACATACAAGACCTAAATAGGATATATAGTCACCCAATTTAAGGTATCAAATGTCTAAGATACAATTGGAAATCACCAGCCATTCCAAGAGGGAGTACAATTGCAACAGGAGTGATAACAGAAAATCAACTGACACCAATATTGAGATGGAGCAAATGTTGGGACTGTATGATAAATATATTAAATCAGATCAATGAGGAATTTTGAATTCCTGTGCAACAAATCCAAAAGTAGAAAATGCAGCAAATAATTATATAAAATTGAGCAAAATGGAAAATATATAAATGAAAAATGTGATAACACATTTTTTAAATTGGAGTCTTGGCTAAAAAGTAGAATAGAGAATATAGAAGAGAGATATAGTGAACTTGAGAAAGGATCAATAGACTTTAGTCAATCTGAACATCAAAAGAAATATAGCCTATAAAGAACATGGACAGAGCATTAGGACTTTTGGGACAGAAAACAATAACAAATAAATCAAATATTTATATCATTAGAGTTTCAGAAATAGATTAGAAAGATGTGAAACTTATAGACTACTCAAAAAATAGCTGAAAACTTTCAGAATTTGGTAAAATTCTTTAATTCTATGGATCCAGGAAGCTGAGTGAAATCTAAGTAGGATAAATCTAAAGAAATTGTTGCCTCATTATTATACCAAAACATATAGTTAAACTTTTAAAAACTAAAGAAAAAGGAAAAATTTTTAAAGCAACTAGAGAAAACAATGCATATTACACAGAAGTGAATAAATTCCATTGGCAGGGCATTCTTCATCCGAATCTGCACAGGCCAGGAGGAACTGGAACAATGCTTTCTAAGAGATGAAAAAACTTCATCAACCAAAAATTCTATGTCTGGAAAGCTATATCTTGGCCTAATGGGGAAAGAGAAATATTATACTACCCAGGAAAACTAAGAAAATTTGTTACCAGCAGGCATAAATGTAGAAAATGGTTGGAGGAAACTCTCCTAACAGTAAAAAAATGATAATAAAGGAATGTACTTGAAATTCTAGAATACAAAGAATGAAAACAGAATAAGTAAAACAGAGGTAAATTATATTAAATTACTTTTTTTGTCTTATTAGTTTTAAGAATTATATTTGATGTATGAAGCAAAAATTAAAATACTATCTGTTGTGATGCTAATACATGTAGCAGAAATAATTTGACTATTTTAATAATGGAAGAGTGTAATGGGACCAAAATGTAAAGTAAATATAATATTTTCATCAGTGATAAAGCACTGGTACAAATAGACTGTGATGTTACATATGTTTTATTATAGAGAGCAATTAATAGAAAAATGGCACACATTATTTACCAAAAAGCAACATTCATAAGACAAAATAGAGCCTAAAAATTATTCATAGGAAACTGAGAAAGAGAAAGAAGCAAAGAAAGAGACAACAAATAGAATGGCAGACATATCTATAATTCCTTTTAAGATCAATGTCTAGAACACAGTTGCTCTTGGACATATGATGAGTTTATGTTCAGACAAACTCATTGTTAACTGAAAACCTCATACATCAAATCTACTCTCCCATGTTTACTGCATCAGTATTCACAATAACCAACAAATGGAAATAACCTAAGACTTTATCAACTGATGAAAGGATAAAGAAAATTTTGGAGATATTCACAATGGAATACAATTTAGCCATTTAAAAGGATAGAATTCTATAATTTGCAACAATATGAATGGAACCGGAGATTGTTAAATTAATTAATACAGACCCAGAAAGACATGTATGTCTCTCTTATATGTAAAATCTTTAAAAAAATAAGTTTATCTCAGAGCAGTTGACAGTAGAATGGTGGTTATTTGAAGCTAGGGAGAGTAAGGGGAAGGGAAAGATGGGGAAAGGATGATCAATGGTTACTAAATAATATTGTTTGGGAGGTAAGTATAGATGACAATAATGTGCTACTTATTTAAAAAAGATAAAAGAATTTTGAATGTATTTACCAAAAGAAATCATAAATATTTAAGGATATATTAATCCTGATTTAACTATTGCGAATATGTAGCATGCATCAAAATATCATATAGTATCCCATAAATATGTACAAATTTTGTGCTTATAACTAAATAATAAAATAACCTTAAAATCTTTATTTAAATGCATTTAATACACTAATTTCCCAAACATCACACATGAGGAACATAACACACTGTAGATCATCAGTTGTTTACTCTCATGAGAGTTGTTCACTGCTCAACATCATGAGAGTATTCTTAGCTCATAAAAGATTCACATACATAGTTCAAAGGAAAGTTTCTACTGAAGATGTAACACTTTGATATTGTTATAAAATTCAAAAAAAATTAAGTCAAACAAACCATCTTGAATTGAAGAACATTCATATACCAATCAAAGAGATTTGCACGGGTGATTTTTAAGAGCATGACCTAACTTTATTCCAAAAGAAACTGATTTAGAACACAAACATAAGTAGTAAAAATGAGATAGATGGAAAATGTTATATTGTGGTAGGTAATCATAAACAAGCAGACGTGGCTATAAAAATGTCAATGAAACCAAAAGCTACTTTTTTCAAATATCAGTAAAACTGATAAACCCCTATCAGAACAGATAATAAAAAGAGAAAAGAAATAAATCCTAAGTACTAAGTTTGATTCAGGGAATATCCCTACAGATCTTTCCCGTGATAAGAACAATAGTAGAAACAGCAATGAGCACTGAGAAGTTTCTCTCAGAAGAAATGAACCAAGTGGTAGAAGACCACAGATTAATACTTTAATTAAGACCACTGATAAATACTTCATCAGGATAAAAAACTGTTCACCTGAATAATCTCATAATCACGAAAGGAACTTCCTTTTCAGTTTAAAAGTCCCCCCCCTGCAAATAAATTCCCAAGACTAGATAGCTTCACAAAAAATTTACAAATACTTTAGGAGGAATTAAAACTAATCTTATATAATATAGCACTGATAGTAGAAGATTGAACATTTCCCAAATCATTTTATGAAGCTAGAATTACCCTGAAATTAAAATAGAAGATAAGACATTTTTTTTAAAAAAAGTTATAAGTAAATAATTCATTAAATTAGAGGCAATTTTAAAAAATTCTAGAAAACACATTTTTGTGGCATGTAAAAAAGTTATACTCAATGATCAAATGGGAATTACATCAGGAATAAAAGGTATGTTTACTGGAGAATTTTATTTTAAAAGCCAACTAATACAATGCATGGCATAAATAGAACAAAAGACAAAATGACATGATCATCTCATAGATGCAGAAAAAGCATTTGAAAAATTTGAGACCACATTTTTTTGTTTTACACATGACAGTACAATGATCTTGACATATCATACATCTGAATCAGATAGGATATAATTTCTCATTTTTCTGAGTGTACAGGTTGCAGAATTACATTGTTGATACCACTTTTTGATAAAATTACTCAAAAAAAAAAACTAGTAGTAGAATAGAAAGAAACTTGCTAAACCTGATTAAAAAAAAAACCTCACAGTTAACATCATATATAATGGTAAATATGATGATTAATTTTGTGTCAATTTGACTGTGACACGAGATAGTTGAACATAATTTCTAGGTGTGTTTATGAGGGTGATTCCAGAAGAGAGTAACATTTGAATTGGTAAACTAAGTAAAGCTGATGGAACTCCCTGACGTGGGTGTACATCTGCAAGATGTTGAGAGCCTCACTAGAACAGAAATTGTGGAGAAAGGCTGGGTTCACCCTCCCTCTGCCTAACAGTTGGAGCAGAAACATGGACCCTCTCTTGCCCTTGTCACTTCTGGTTCTCAGACCTTCCAACCCTCAATGAGAACTTATCAGCAGTTCTCCGGCCCTCAGGCCTTTGATCTGTGGCAATAGATTTCCTGGGTCTCCAGGCTGCAGAGATTGTGGGATTTCACAGCCTCCACAATCATGTGTGAATCAATTTCTTATTATAAATTTTGTGATGAATATATTTGTATTCTTTTGTTGTTATTGTTGTTGTTTGTTTGTTTCTCTGAAGAGCCCTGACCAAAACAGTAAAAGATTAAGTGCTTTCCTCCTAAAGCAAAGCACAAAGCAAGAATGTGAATTTTCACAACTCTAAATTGAATGCAGTATTAGTTCCAGCCAGTGAAATAGGGCCAGTTAAATAAATAAGACACCCAAAGGAAGAAGTAAAAACATTCTTATTTGTAAATAACATAACTGTCCACACAGAAAATCCTAAGGGCTGCCCAGATTTATAGAGTTTGTAGAACTTATAAATAAGCTCATCAAAGTTATAAGATACAAGACCAAATTATGAAATTCTTTATGCAATCTAAAAATTAACTGTGGAAACCAAAATTTAAAAAATATATACTATTTATGATCACTGTCATCCAGCTACTAAAGAGACAAGAAGATCATAAGTTTGAGACCAGCCTCAGAAATTTGTTAAAACCCTGTCTCAAAATAAAACAATAAAAAAACTGGGATGTATCTAAATGGTTGAGCACCCCAGGTTGAATCCCCAGCTTCAGAAGGAAGAAAGGAAGGAGTGAAAGAAGCAGGTAGGGAAAGGGAAAAAATCAAGTAAAGTCAGCCAGCCAATATCCCAAGTTTACATACTGTATGATATCATAGTTTTGAAATGACAAATTCACAGGAATAGAAAATAGATTAATGGGTGCAAAGGAGTAAGTATGGGCCAAGTAGGTGAGAAAAGGATATATGGTTTTAAGGGTATCAGGAGAAAATCTTGTGGTGATGAAACCATTCTGGATCTTGATTGTGGTGGTGGCTACATGAACCCAGACATATAATCAAATTACATAGAACTAGACAAACACCTATGGATACAAACGAATATAAGTAAAATTGTAAAAAGAAAAAAAAAATAAAGACCAATGAATTACTCAATGTAGATATTCTGGCTATGATATTGTACTATAATTTTGCAAGATGCTATTACTGAGAGAAATTAAAGTTATAGATAATCTTCCTATATAATTTCTTATAACTGCATGTGCATTTGAAGGGTCTCCAAAAAAGTTTTTTAAGAAACAGCTCTTGCTGTATCATTTTTTTTTCATTACCCCAAATTTCCACCACTGGGAACACACTATCATAATGATCTAAGATATTTTTAACACTCCCGTTTATCATTCATATCTATGAGGTCAAGTATAACTTTTAAATCACTGTGAATTCACTTAATGAAAGAAAGCCAGAATGACTGTGTCAATGTGTTTGATAAACTTGAAGAAACATAGTACAGTTCTTTAATGAAAATGACCAATGCAAATACATGCAGCAATGTGCTCAAAGTTAGGTGTGCTACCAGCAAATTCTTTAAAAAATATTATTTAATTGTAGTTGGACCCAATACTTTTATTTTATTTATTTCTTTTTAAAAATATTTATTTTTTAGTTGTAGTTGGACACAACACCTTTATTTCACTTGTTTATTTTTGTATGTGGTGCTGAGGATTGAATCCAGTGTCTCGCACATGCTAGGCAAGTGATCTACCACTGAGCCACAACCTCAGCCCCACCTACCAGCAAATTTTGATAGTAAAATGGAATTGATAAAAGAGAAATTTGAATTGACAAAAGTTTCAAAAAACTATTTTTTAGTTATGAACAATCCACTCATCTTCCCCACCTCCAATTCCCAAAGGAACTGAAGTGGCTTCAAAGCCAGGATCATACTTTTAATTACAAATAATCATTCCTAAGTTACTGATCATTTTTCTTCCCAATTAACAGACATTTTCCAGAGAAAGTAAAAAATTGCAAATTATAGACTGCAAACAACTTTCATGTAAAAGAATTTGTAGACCATTGCTCAAATACAGAGTCACACAAACTCTGAGATTGATTGGGACGCTGAATTTTGTTTCAACATCCAGTGGTGGCTTTCCAGGTGCTCCAAGGATTTGCCCACTAATTTCATGTACAGTCATAGATGGGTCAAAACGCCAGCTGCGTAGTGACTTCAATTAAGTCAACAAAGAGAATTCACCTGAAATTATTTATGTGACCTCATGTTCATATCTTTAGATTGTATACTGGATGATCATTTGCATTTATAGTTTACTTATTCTTGTAACTATTTCATGGGGAAAAAAAAGCTGAGCCCATTTGCAATTGTTTCCTACATTTTAAAATAGAATTATTCTTTGTTCTGACTTCAAATTATTTGCATATGAAATGTTTTACAGGTTATCTTCGACAAAGAAAATGTCATTACATTTTTATTTTCTTATAGGATTCTTAAGTAATTTCTCATTCAGCAGGTCAGTAGAAAAATCATTAGAAGAATGATTTTCACATTTAGCACACACATTTTCAAATACTCAATTTCTATTTAATTTAACTGAATTAGAACTAAGTGTATGGGTCCTTTATTTTAAAATGTTTGTTAGGCACTGGGAATATCACATGAGCTACTTTTTTTTTTTTTGAAATCTGAAATCATGCAAATGCCTCTCTTTAAAATACCAGAGATTTTACTCTCCTGAAAATTTGCATTGTTAGAAATATATAGCATAAAATGAACCAAAGGCTATTAAGGTTTTTAAGATGTCAACTGAATTCTACACACTACATTTATTCTGTTCCCATTTGCTACCAAGGAAAAGTGCAAAGTCAAACATGTTCTTACAAAAAGCACTATAAGCTGCATGTAAATGAGACCACTTTTCCTGAGGGTCTATCTTCGATTTGATAGTGCATTTAAGTGCTTGCTTTCACTCAGAATAGGTTGAAACATACAAATAGAAATTGAGAGCAGTGAAAATGTCATTTATCCAAGATTTTCCCCAGGAATAAAAGAATCAAAACATATTATACTGTCTCTTAAAAGCAATATTTGATTAACTTAGCAATTATTTTCTATCAGGAAATACAAATATTAAATGTATAAAAAATGCTGCAGGTGATTGATGACCAGAAGGATATACAAATCTGGCCATTTTATTGAATACTATTGCTTTTTAGTGCATCAATATCCTATCCTCTTCTATTCTCTTCTCTCTCTTCATTTCTGGGTCCAAATGCCATACTGATAGCTGCAGGGTTCGGATTTACAGCTATGGCTACTTAACATAAACTCACCGTATTCTATATTCTATATGGTAGATATAGAAAAATTCCACCCATTCTTTCTTCTGCAACTCATGACTTTTGAATATATCCTATAGTTAATGTTCGTTTTTATACTATATTTTACCAACATAACTCATAATTATTTCTCCAGTAGTTTCCCAGCTAGAACCCATGTTGGACAGATGTAACTTCCACAGGTAGCTTGAACAACAGTTAAAAGCATGGTTCCTATTGTCAGACACACCTAGGTTTAGCTTTTGAGTCTTCCCCTAACACTACAATGAGAAAGTTATTAAATGACTCATGGCTCATTTGCTGTTTTTTTTTTTTTGTAACAATAGGTATAATAATTCTCAGTTACCCATGAAATAATATTTGGGAATTTCTTAGAATAGTTCTAGAATTTAGAAAATATGTTAGTTCTTATTGTTTTAACTTGTCCCAGTTGCATGTAACATTGAAAAATCTCTGGGAAAGAAACTCAGCCCATGATGAAAACAAATTTAAGTCATTAGAAAGAGAGGTCAATTTAGTTTGTATATAAGGTTGTATATTTTTCCCCTTCTTCTCCTCTTCCTTTGTATTTAAACTCCCTCCATCTTGCTTCAGAAACAAAACTGGCATGTCCTTTATCGAAGGTATCTGCAGCCTAGGTTCTAGAGCAGAGCTAAGCAGAAACAAAGAGCCAAAGTACAATAAATAACATGTAATTATGCGAGTGAAAGAAAAATCTAGAAATATAAGCATTTAAGTTTGGGGTTGTTATCTCAGGAAAATTGACAAGTACAAAGACGCATAGGTGAAATTAAGGCACTGCCATAACAAAACTCAAAATTATGGCTTTGCTTTAAAGATTAGTGTCTATATTAAGAAAACTATATTTGCAGCCTAGAAAAATGATAACTCATAGGATGCGATGACAAAACAACCTGGAGGGAAATGACACATGTAATAAACACGTGGTATTACACAAAAGGGGTTGCAAAAGTAAATATTACATAGGTACCTTGGTTACCATTTGTTGCATTAGACAAAACGGGACAAGAAAGGGGCGTTTTTAAAAAAGAAGCTATCTCTTTTTTTGTAGTTGTATTTGGACACAAAATACTTATTTTATTTGTTTATTTTTATGTGGTGCTAAGAATCGACCCCAGGGCCTTAACATGTGCTAGGTGAGCACTCTACCACTGAGCCATAACCCCAGTCCAAAGCTATCATTTATATATATATATATATATATATATATATATATATATATATATATATATATATATATATATATATTTTTTTTTAGGGGTAGATGGACACAACACAATGCCTTTATTTTTATGTGGTACTGAGGATCAAACCCGGGTCCTGCCTGTGCTAGGCAGACACAAACCCACAGTCCCTGCCTGAAGCTATAATTTTTGATGAAGGAATAAGTTGCAGAAAAGACAACCTTGGTATTTCAGAAATTTGAAGTGTTAAAAGATAAAAATATTTATCTTCCAAGTGGCTAGGGCCAGCAACTTGTTCTTGAATTTCCCAGAACTGTGAGAAATGACTATCAGTTTATGATAGTTCATTGTTACAGCTTGAATGAACTAAAATATTCATTTGGACCTTCTTAAACCAAATGGTCTTAACTTCTTTCTACATTAGTCACCTATTCCTCAGTCCACCTTCATCTAAGGTCAAATATTAACTCAAAATATGGAACTCCAGTAGCTACCCCCTAACCCTGTTCATTTGTCCTGCTTCATCTCCCAAACTCCATCTGCACTGAGCTTTGATTTCATGGTCTTCAGCAGAACAAAGAACTTTGACCTCTATTTTATCCTCTTCTGTGACCCCTATATGAGTTCATTATTCCTGTATTTTATTTCAGTCTCTGTTCTATCTCTATTCAGTCTGTGTCGCATAGTTGATTTCAAGCTTCAAGCTTACAAGCATGGCTCGAATTTCTGTTTTGCTTACTTTCTTTTAATGCTCTTCTCCATCTCCTCGTCCTTATTTTCCTTATCCTTCTTTTCCTTTCCTTATACTCCTTCTTCTTTCTATTCTTCTCCTCCCCCTCCTCCTTTTTATCCTACCCCCTCCTTCTTCATTTCTACTCCCACTAAAATGCCAACAAAGCTGGCTAAGAATTGCAGGAGAAATAACACACTTCTGGAGATAAGAAATCTCTAGTCATATTTGAACTACCCTCAGTGGAGTGCTAAGAGAATTTTCCAATTACTAGTCCTACAACCCTTGTACCAATCCTACCTTATTATCTCTCCCTGATTCTACTATTTACTATTGCTCTCTTCAAATAGTCTATGCTCTAGTTTTGTTTTATTATTACATTCTTTATATTTTATTTGTAACCACCAATTCTTCTTTCTTTCTGTCCTTGCTAGACTTTGATTATATTATCCATATCATTACTTCTTCAGTTCACTGTTCTACTCATTAGTTTTTCTCTGAATAATCTCATTCTTTTTGACTTATTAATAATCATAGCTCTCTATTTCCAACACAGATTTTTTTCCTTGAGTTTCAGATTCATATATATTCAAGAGAATGATGAATATTGATTTCTACCTAGAAATCTGCAATGTGTCAAATTCATCATTCTGCCTGATTCTTCCTTCAATATTCACTCACAATTAGACCTGGGAACCTGACAGAAATTTTTTGGTTCTTTCTTATCTCTCACCTTCAACATTCATTGCCCCTTTCTTTGTCTTCTCCATTTCTGCAGGCTGTGTACCAACATAGGCCTTCTCTCCTCTGGATTGCAAACTGTAACTGCTACCAAATTATTATTTCTTCTGTCTTCTCTCTGGTCAAAATTGTCAAAATGAGCCAGACAAGGTGGTGGAGGCCTGTAATCCTAGTGGCTCAGGAAGCTGAAGCATGAGGATCGAGAGTTTAAAGCCAGCCTCAGCAACTTAGTAAGGCCCTAAGCAACTCAGTGAGACCCTGTTGGGTTGGGGATGTGTCTTAGTAGTTAAGCACCCCTGGGATAAATCTCCAGAACCAAAAAAAAAATGACCCATGTAAAAGAAAGTCTGGTGCAATTATTTCTCCTCCTAAAACATTCCCTATAGGCTAAGATTAACACCATAAGTTACCCCCCTACCCCACAGGAAGTCTACAGGTTCTCCTGTCTTGTTTTTGTTCTGTGTACTAAACTGACCTATACTACTACCAAATTATGTGAAAGCATACAATCTCTCCTATATCCAGTTTTTCTAATAAATTTTAATTCAGCCTGACTCACCTCAGAAATCACCTTGTCCAAGAAGTATGACCTTGTATCTGGGAAGATGGCAGAGTAGTGTAGACTGCTTTCCAAGCTGTTACGTGGCATGAGACCAAAGTAGCAGACATGCAACTTCATGGTGATGTGGGTAGGGGGAAAGAGGGATTCCACTGGAATTTAATACTGGACACTCAGAGCAGCCTGGGGACTCAGAACATTGGATACAAGAAAATAAAAAAAGAAAGCCCACTGTGGGCTCCAGCTGCCAGAGACAACCCTCCACCGACAAAGGGAGGAGGACTTGGGGCAGCCGCCTTTCAGGTGGTGCTGTGGCGCCTACGGGTGTGGAGAAATCTGAAATCAAAAACACTGCTTGAATTTATCTGAACTAAGAGGCAGGGCAGCAACCCGTGTTCTTGACAAGCACACTAGGTGCTGGGTAAGCAAGCTGAATCCGGACTGGCTGCAGATTGCTGAGGTGGGAGCCATCTTGGGGCAAGCAAGCCTGTGCTGACATCAGTGGAACTCAGGAGAAAACATACCTACATACACAGCCACAATATTCCAGTTTTCCTGCAGATGCCTAGCAAAGGACTTAGGTGTTGTCTGGCATAACGTGAGAGAAACACACATGGGGTGGACTCTACCTAGGAGGACGTAAGCTGGAATGGCAAAGGGGAACCTTGTTCTGGTGGCTCACATGACCAGCTGAAGCAGCCCAGGAGTGGAGTCAGAGCTGGCAGGGGTGAGTTCACTCAGGAACTACACCTGGGAAAGCAAAACTCCTAAGCAAAAATGAGTGCGGGATCAGCAGTACTGACACACAATTAGATTTATTGAGAGGCACCTGAAAACCAAACCCACAGAAGCAATCAGCCAAAGTGTAGCCCTAGGGGCACTTCAACCTGGTCTCTCCAAAGAAGGCACCTTTCAGTCTCACCTGACAATACCTGACAATACCTGAGGCCCAAATATATCTCAGTGCCACCGCCTGCCTGATCGCCCCCTCAGAGAATATGCTGCAGAAACAATACCCTAGGAGTGCACAGATCTGGTAGGAAGGGTCAAAACGGAAACTGTTACAGTTCACATGTGGTGTCCACCAAAAGCTCACATGTGAGACAGTGCAGGAAGGTTTGGAGGAGAAATGATAGGGTTATAGCCCTAACATAATCAGAGAATTAATCCCTGGTGGGATTAACTGGGTGGCAACTGGAGGCACATGGAGTGTGGATGGAGGAAGTAGTTCATTGTGGGCTATCAGGTATATATCTTGTATCAGAGAATAGAATCTCTCTCTTTGCTTCCTGATGATCATCATGTGAGCTGCTGCCCTCCACCACATTCTTCCCCATGATGTCCCTGCCTCACTTGGAGCCATGAGGAACGGAGCCTGCTCTCTATGGATTGAAACTTCTGAAATCACAGCCTTAAATAAAGTTTTCCCATACAATTGTTCTAGTCAGGTCTTTCAATCAAAGCAAAAAAAAAAAAAAAACTGACTTAAATACTGACTATGTCTTAACCCACTAAACCTCATACTGGGGAGAAGAAAAACTGAGTCTCATATCAAATAGCTTATATCTTGGGCCACTCCAAATAGTAACTCAGAAATCAACATTATAACAGGAAGGGATTAAAGTTCTCCACTTCTCTATCAGTAATTTAATCAGAATAATTGTTAAGAGAGACAGTTGAACACAGACATTGACCACCCATTTTAGTCAAATATTTTGACCACATCAGTACTCAGCAGGCTCTAACTTCCTGGCATCTCGTTATACAAGATTTTCATGAAATCCAGTCAATTAAATCACTGTCTGGTACACTCATGATCAGCAACAGGACATCCAAAGTTTCTCTAGTGCCACCTGGTCATGGGTATTTCAAAAATTCCATGGTATTTATCTAGCCATTTTTGAAGGATGTAGTTGGAGTCACTGTGGGTTTCAATTCATTCAGGAACCATTTAATGGTGAGGAAGCTGATTTCAATGAAAGCTCTGGAGAACTCTCACAGGCAAGGCTTCCCAACGAGTGGGCAAAGGATCACATGAAGCCAGGCCCATTGAGGTCTACAATGTGAGTTCCATGTGTGTTTTGACTCTCAACTATGGCTGCCAAGTCTTTCAGAAAAAATTATGTGATATCCAGGCTGAGATTCCCACTGCTCTGTGGAAATCCAACCTGGGAATAGATCTCAGGTTCCAAGGGCGACTCTCATGCATCGCCTCCTAATATTCCAACACAATTCATGGCAATACTACTCTGAGGTCAGTTCCAGAACTTTGTCTCTAAGGGGAATCACACCTGAGTTCAATCCCAGATGGACCCAGTCATCTCTTCTAAACGCCACACAAATGACTGCAATTAAAACCAAAACACTCCCACATGGCCCTCATCTTCTTCCATATCCACACACATAATAACCACTGACTGGTTGTTTCCCTGTGGGGCGCAGCCTAAGACAGTGTCCAAAATAAGCTTCCTTGCCCCTCATTTGCCTAAAGTCATGGTGGCCTGGACACCCTTCCTGTGAATCAGGAGTGATAAAATAGGCCTGCGGTTAATACTGCTCTGCTTCTCCAATTTGAGGCATACTGACTGTCAGGTATAGATTCTTTATGTGATTTGGAGTCATGAGAAAATACAAGCTCCTCTGCAGTGGTTTGAAGAACTCATTTGACCCAAAGGATCCCTATTCTCACTTGATGGAGGTCAGTACCCTAACAGAGGAAGGCAAGAGGCTTCATCCACAATGACTCATCTTTTTGCCATTTTGTTTTTGGATGCACACATGGGTTCTTTTTTAGATCCATCAGATGCTGAGAATCTAAGCCACAGCCTCACACAGGGCCAAGAGTCTGATTCAGACACATCCCTTTCCAAAGCAATTAAGCAAAGAGCCACAGGTGATGCCCATTTATTTCCATTTGAAAACTGTTTTCTTCAGGCTTCACAAAGGGGTGGCCTGAGGCAAAGACCTTCCTGACATTCAGGGCAACACAACAATAGGTAAGCAAAAGGCCCAAAGCAGGGTTTCTCCACTGAGACTTTCCTGGTCACACTGATATCTGAGTTTTCTTAGATGCTCCCCATTCCTTTCAGTTATTGAGTACGTGGCCATGTAACAGAGCTTGGAGGTGGTACATATTTTGGACACATAAACATGCACCTATTCTAGAGAGTGGCCAGAATTCATGAAGAAAACAGGAACTTAGGAAGATAGCAGGTCTTGCCCATCAATAAGGCAAGCCACATTCCATTCCTAAATTGGGCAGGTTGAATACTGGGAAGCTTTCTACTAGACAGGACCCATCCATTGATTCATTCTCTTTTGTAATGTCAACAACCACGGACACAGTGGGATACACAGACATAGAAACACTCGCCTTTTCAAATGACTTACTAGAAACAGTCCACTCCAAAACAAACAAACTGCCTTTCCTACCTATTCTCAGAACATGAGACAAAATCACAAACTCACATCCACACCAACAAAGGTACCTCCTTCCCCCAAGTAGGTCTGTGACAATCCGGAGTGTCCTCTGACTGGTGGGCCATACTATTTTCCCGCAAAATGGACTGTCCTGTCTCAGAAATGGTATCCTTGGCCTACTCTTTGAAGTTGTCAGGAGCCAGCGGTGAGCCACTCACTGCTGTCTCAGGAAAGGCCCCTCTTCAGAGCTATCCTGGCATTTGGCCATCCTCACATCAGTAGATACCAAGAAAGACTGACTCTTTCCTTGGTAAATCCAAACAAGTGAGCCCACTGGGACTGGGACTGGGACTGGCTCTCGGTGCCTGGCTTCTTGGATCCCAAGTTCAGAGAATTCCATCACCAAGGAAGTTAGGTAGGTCACTTCTTTCAGGAACTGAATGAGGTCACTTCCTTGGCAACCACTTTGTCCTAACAGTTGCTTCCAAGATCCCCATGAGATGGAGGCTACCCCTACACCCTGTGACACTTTCACAATTTCGAGTGGTATATCAACCATTGGCACCCAGGAACAGCTCTCCACACAGGCCTGGTTTGGTCCATCATCTCTACATTAAGAAGAGAGAGGCTGATTCAGAGACAATCATTCATCCTGACCAGGTTGTTTTCCATAGAAGATTACTTTTGCTCTCTCAGGTCCTTCATATCTGCCTACATCTTCTCCAGGGATCATTTCTGCATGGACTTTTGAAGTTCTCAGCAGGTGGAAGATCCCCTACCTTCCTGTATTGTAAGAACAAATCTGTCCCTGCTCTTCTGTAAAGTTAGATTGAGGGAACAGTGTATGGTTAGGTTTAATAGCATATTCGATTTGGGTTAGGAATGATTCTGCTGGATGAATAATTGTATTGGGAACCTGTGATATTTTAAGAATATAGATGTAAAATGTAAGTATGAAAACAGAAAGCTTGGAAAGATTTGAAGCCCAAGATGGCATTGGGCCCTTGATTGGGATACTTAGCTTGAATTATGTTCTTCACCAAAGTCTCAGATAAATCGATATACAATGGCATAGGACCCTGTACCTCGGATGATTGAATGTAGAAGAGAATATCCAGTCAAAAAGAGATAGTCCATAGTATTAGGAAGATAGTGATTAGGATTAGGAAGAAGAGTGAGTCTATGAGTTGTAGAAAAAGTTCTTTAGCAATAAGATTTCGGTTAGAGAATGAATGTAAACGTCAGCACATGTGAAGCGTCAGTCACAATGATGAACTGGTGAAAATATGTGGGAAAGCAGATATCAATAGAGACATTAGGAAATCAGGCAAAGTATAAAGTGAGTGATAGGATTAGACATTTTCAAGTGTTGAGGTTGAATATATAATCCTAGGAAGAAACAAATATGTAGTCACCAATAGGATTTACATTTGAGAGCATTAGGCAACCTGAACATGGATGTTTTTAGTAATCCATGCTCACTTTCCATAAAAGGCTTTGGTAAAATCATAAGTGTGACATTTGTGTCCAGAATATTACATCCAGAATATATATTTTGTGTCCAGAATATTACTATGATAAAATGTATATGTAGATCAGGTGACATGAGTATTACTTCCATCATTACGGGGAGCAATTTTTTGAAAACTTAGATTAGTACTGGGGATACAAATAGTTGTACCCTGTGTTGATGAATAGAGAGATGATGCGTAAATAGACCATATTTTGAATAAATTATATAACTATTTAAAACTTTAAATAATGGATTGAATTGATATCTGAAAATATATAGGAAATCCTATATTGATATACATACATTCATTCCAACCAGTTATCTATCTAATGGTAATATTAGGTTTATGGTTTATCATGAAGAGTGTGTGAGTTTTGCCTCAAAAATGATTATGGAATCGGAAATAATGTGTTTAGAAAGAAGTCTAGTGAAATGATCATAAAGAAACATGGAGGAATACATGTGTTCTCAAGGAGGAAGTGAATGAAAGTGAACCAATTGCCTATAAATGTGTGTACTTGTGGATGAAAAGATATATCCTATGATATCCATAAATGAAGAAAAAGTAATGTACCAGTGTTGAATAAAAATGAACTTCAAAATATACATCATGTCCCATAGGAATCTACTTGCATTGATTTTAAACTGGGTCAGTTACTGTAGAAATATTAGGATTTGTAAGCACCATTCACTGAAGTTAGTTTTCAGTACTCGAAAACAAATATGTATTTCAGGTGGTTGAATATTTCTGAGAATAATCTTGTGAAATGTTGATTATAAATCCACATACATGAACATGAATGAATTTAGGGAGTGTTTAATAAGACACATATATTTCATATTTTGAAAAATCTAGAGTGTGTGTGTATATATATATATATATATATATATATATATATATATATATATATATATATACATACATACATACATATAAAACTCATGGAGAAATATTACAATGAAAATTTGACAAGATTTATAACACATACCATTGATAAAGCAGAAGGCAAATCCAAGTATACACCATGCCTCCTATGAAAGGCCTGTATTTCTATTCTGTTAGGTTTCTTTTTATCCATCATATTAGGATTAGTAGTCAGAGTCTAGTAGGTTATGTGTTAGTATCAGGGATCAGTATTTCAAATGGAAAATAGGAAAATGAATCTAATGTGTATGCAAATATGTACTACACAAAAATCTTGCCACTCTCATCCAGAACAATCCCTTGACTTTAACATCGCTCCAAGTAAGACACAATTAGTGGAGAGGAGTTGGAAAACCTGTGATTACATATGTGGAACTGAAAATTCTTAGGAGTTTACAACATTGGATGTGGTAGAACAGTTTCCAAAAGTAAAGGAGAGGTTAAACACTCCACAAACATGGAGCTCTGCTGGCCTAAAAACTTCTTGAGAAACTGTCTCTGAGGTTGGGCACATGAAATATATGTACTTGTGAGGAGATTTAGCTTTCTTTGTAGTGACACCATCAAATCTGGGTCTGCATCTTTGTTACCTGGAGGAAATGCTTCCTTATTTTCTAATGAACACGAGGCAGCAGTTCTGAATTCTTTCTTTGTAGGTAAACTGTGGCCACTGGGAGTTAAGTGTCTCCCCGTGTGGTCTGTGAAGCCATTTGGTCATCGTCCATTTTCGTGGTGTTTCTTACTGCTGCACTGGGAGTTTGGTATTGGCTTACTGAAATACAAGGAGTTCAACTGGGACAGAATGCTAGAGGGACTTTGTTACATGTGGTTGGTCAGGGTCTTCAAGAGAATATTAAAAACACGGGTCTATCCCACATAGCTTTCCCCATTGACTATAGCAACCGGATTCTGAACATTGCCCTGAAACCTCTCAATATAATAAGATGCCTTTACATATAAGGGTCTGCTGCCTGCACCATGTCAGTCACAAGTCTTTTGGAAAACAATGGCAGATCCACGTGGACCCACCACAGATATTTATTCACAAACCTATAGTCCACTGCTCTATGCCCAATACTCAGGAGGCTCCAACTTACTGGCATCTCTGTTCTACACCATTTTCATGAAACCCAGTAAATCAAGGCACTGTCTGGTTCACTCATGATCATCAACAGGACATCCAAATGTACTCCAGTGCCACCTGGTCATGGGAATTTCAAAAATTTTATGGAATTTATCTAGCCATTTTTCAAGGATGAAGTTAGAGGCACTGTGGGTTTTAATTCATTCAGGAACCATTAAATGGTGAGTAAGTTCATTTCAATGAAAGCTCTGGAGAACTCTCACAGGCAAGGCTTCCCAAAGAGTGGCCAAAAGGTCACATGAAGCCAGGCCCATTGAGGTCTACAATGTGAGGTCCACGTGTGTTTTGAGTCTCAACTATGGCTGCCAAGCCTTTCAGAAAAAATCATGGCTGAGATTCCCAGTGCTCTGTTGAAAGCCACCCTGGGCCTAGATCTTATTTTCCAAAGGCGAATCTCATGCGTGGCCTCCTAATATCCCAACACGATTCTTGGCAATACTTCTCTGAGGTCAATTCCAGAACTCTGTCTCTAAGGGGAATCACAGCAGAGTTCAAGCCCAGGTGGACCCAGTCATCTCTTCCAACCGCCACACAAATGAACACAATTAAAACCAAAACACTCCTATATGGCCCTCATCTTCTTCCATAAAGAAACTCATCATAACATCTGTCTGGAGGTTTCCATGAGGGGCACAGCCCAAGACAGTGTCCAAAATAAGCTCCCTTGCCCCTCATTTGCCTATGTCAGTGTGGCTTGGACACCCTTCTTGTGAACCAGGAGTGATCTGTAAGGGTAAATGAAATTGAAATTAAAGCGTAAAAGTTAAAGTGTAAAAGACCAGGTGTTGTAAAGTTTCTAAGCTGCAAGGCCTGAGTTAAAATGTAAAGGACCAGGTATTGTTAAGTTCCTATGCTACACGTAAAACCTGAAATTCTTGTAGCTTGTAGGACAATTCCGGGACTGCCCAGTAAATATTCTCCCTGACTGCCTGGTTTTTTAATAACCTAGGACCCTGTGTGGCCTGGCACATAGGCATCGCAGGGCCTAAACCAATCAGTTTGAATGTGTACCCCGCTTTAGAACTGACCTATCACTCTTGCCTAACTTATTCCCACCAATGAAAGAACTAATCATGTTTATGAATTGTTGTTTGATTTTCCAGTGGTGTATGATGATTTCTTAAAGGAGACTGTGATATATGTAAAGTCCTGCCCTCCCCAAAAAGTTTACTTAAGCACTGCTCAACCCCTGCTCGGGGATATGGGCTGTTTTCCCTTCTTGAGTGAGCACGTAGCCCCAGCATGCTGGATTGGATCCTCAATAAACGCCTTTTGCTGTTGCATGAGCCACGGTCTCTTGGTGGTCTCTTCCTCCGACCTTTGCCTGACCCTTACATTTGGTGTGTTGACCGGGAATCATGCAACGCAGGACAAGGAGACCCCAACAGACCCCTCTGGGGGTAAGTAAGGCGCCTCTTTCCGTTTTTCGTTGCGATCGCTCAGAGCTTTATGTTCAGGTTCGGTTTTTCGGTTTTCGGTTTGGGTTGGCAGAGTTGTTGCCAGAGGAGAGCGTAAGTTCCCCCTGGCGGTGGTGGACAAATGTGTCCTAAAGCCACAGGACACATCCTTGCAAGGGATGCCTTGGAGGACTCGGGGAGGGATGGATGTGCCCTCATTAGATGAGGAGGGACAGAAGTGCCCTCATTAGGTGAGGAGGGACGGATGAGCCCTCATTAGGTGTATCTGCTGCCAACCCATCAGGTCTTGCCGGCTACTTTTTTCTCACAGGTTGAATTCACTGTCTGTCTTTGTGGTCTAACCCATCATGTTTTGCCAGTTACTAGGTTCTAATCTTTACTTCTGAACTCGTGTTAAATGTTAACTGTGTGTCCTTGTTTGTGTCACGTTTGTATTGTCCTTGTCTCTGTTTGAGTAACTCTCATTATGGGACAAAGCCATTCCATGCCTCTTTCCTTGAAGCCTTTCCTGGTCCCTGCCTCCAATCCAACCCCTTCGCCCACGATCCTATCACTCAAGCTTTCTGCTCCTCCCCCTCTTCCCTCCATTCTTCCTGAGTCACAAGATTGTAGATCTTGGGGTTGTGAACAAACGGGAGCTGCATGGTGGTCTTTGTGTGTCTTTTTGTCTGTTTCTGTTAAATGTGATGGCATTGTTTGGACCGATGCAGAGTCCCGAGTTACAACCTGCCTTAGATGTGTGGAAGTAACTTTAGCTAAATTTTAACCTAATGCTTCTCCTGTGAGGAACCAAAAGTCAATAGAACCGTCAGGTTTTTGGTTCTCACCTTTTACACCTCTTTTAGCTGTGTTTTAAAGAACTTTGATAAACTTTACTCCCCTTTGTTAAGCGAGATTAGGGAATCAGTGTTTTCTTTTCTTTCCATAGTTTGCTTGAGCACGCCCACTGCAGAGGGAAATGCCTGGGGTCTAAGAACTTTGATATATCGCTTAAACTTTTCTCAAAACCCTGTCCTCATTATTAAATTTTCATTAATTGGCTTTGGGGATGGGAACCAAGCCTTCAGTCATAAATTTTGACACCCCAGAGGGGACTTTAAATGAATCCCACTCTGCCCTCTTGGGGAAGCCTCGCACTCAAAACAACTGCAAGCAGAGGATAAACTTTTTGGGAGCTGACTACTGAAAAGTTGGGAGATATAGAATATGCCTGGTGCCTGGGGGTCAAACCAAACCAGAGGAACTAATCCTGTAAGTAAATGGTGAGTCTAAGGGACTCCCAGCAGCTGCCAGAGCCATTTTTCTGTGGGGAACTCTCTTATTCCTTACCTGCACTATAAGGATTACTCCACCTCTGTTGACTTAACAAACGGGACAATGAATGAAGTAATATGTTGATATTATTGATTGTTTCTTGGGGATGATCTTGGCTGAATGTGTATCAAAAAATGATTTTTTTTAATTGAAACAATCTGGTATCTAAATTGGTTTCTAAAGCATTGCACTATCATACAGTTAAAAGTTGGGTTTAAACAATTGTTTAGTTTGATTTCAGGTAGTTCATGCTAGGAAACTTAAATACTTAGGATAAAAAAAATTAAAAAGTTTTCATTTTGAACTAGGTAGCCTGAGAAAATTTCACTATATATACCAGTGCATTAACTTGGGCAAAGATTATAAATTATGATATGGTATCTGTTCCCGTCAGTGTGTAAGATTTTTAAAAAAGGTGCTAAATTAAAACATTAGTCTGGCTTATTGAAATGACATTAATTAGCAACAGTCTTGGAAATTTTTAAAGCTTAATTTCGGATACACATGGTAGTGTGTGGTTCTTTTTAAAAATTTTTCAGCCAATTTAATGTAACTTAATACTACTTTAGAAACTTCAGAACAAAGAAAGTGGCTTAATGATCCTATAGTAACTTCTTCTGTTGGTGGCTTTTACAGTATCAAAAAATGATCCTATTTTCAGTTTTGTGTGAGAAAGTTTTTCTAGTGTAGAAAAATCTAAAGATATAAAATTTTGAGAATTACATCTTAAACTTGCATCATAATTTTCAACATCCAAACCTGGAAATTATGAATTATAGCTAAAATGCCTTAGGCATGAGGTTTCTGCTCAGAATTCCAGTCTTTCCAGTTTTCCAGACCTCAGCCAGGACTTAAGTTGATATGCCAATTAAAGAAGCCTGCAGCACTCAGCAGGAGACAGATACAAAGGAGTAAAAGTGTCTTTTTACCTGAACTCAAACTAGACCCAACCAAAAAAGTATATTATATGCTATTTACTAATTACTGTCCAGTCATTTTTTTAGGACTCTTGCTTTTTGTTAGATTCTGTATTTTTTTTTTTTTTGAGCTCATGATCTTGATCCTGCAGACGGGTTAATGTTTTCTGATCAGTTCTATTTTTGATTAACTGCGGAGTTTTTAAACATTGCAATCGAGATTTCACCTGAAAAAGCTACAAGGCCTTTACTATTGTGTTATGTGTTACATTTGTGTTACGTGTTGTATGTCGGTATGTCTGTATGTGTGTATGTCCATATATCATGCAGTGATATGACAATTGACAGATGAGGAGCGCTCATGAAAAATTTATAAATGGATCCAAATATCTTTGATTCACGTGATTCAAATGTTTCAATTCAAATTGGGTAAACAGATAAAAATAGAGATGTCTTTAAAATTAGGCCTATAAGTTTTCTAGGTGTTCAAAAAGGCCCTAATGAAATGTTGATGTCTATAAAATGATCTGCTTAAATTCATAAATTTACAAGTATTGTTTCAAAATGTGAACATAAAGAGGTTAGCAGATGGAAAAGAGAAACTAAAAGGTTCTAGATATAGATTTAATAGAGGAAAAATGTGTTTCTGGATAAGAGAGTCTATATGATTAAGTAATTAAAAGGGTTTAAGTAAATAATAAAAAAAGGTTTGTGTAAGTTGGTTATATGTGTAAGTTTTGAGCAAGTAATCTTAAAAAATTAAACAGCTGGTTAAAAAAGTACTGTTTTCATAAAATTGTGCCATGTTATTTCTTTAAAAAGCTAAACTTGGTTAATACAAAAACATCGATGTAATTGTGGTGTTAATGTGTTCATATCTTCCAGGTATACAAGTCTGTAAGGTAGAAGCTTCAAAAGAGCATTCTATCAAGCTGGTATTCTAAGGTTGGATGGTAATTCTAGGCTTAAAAGAAAAACATGTTGGAGATTTATGTATATCATTTGTGTTCTATAATTGGACTTGTTATCAATAAGATATGTACAGTTCCATGTTACTTTTTACACTGAGAAACAATCTAAATGTATTTTTAAGTTAATGAGAGCCAAATCTGTGAAGGTTTTATTGTAAAACACAAAGGTAATGCCCATTCATTTCCATGTGAAAACACACACAGAAATTAAAACTAGCAATATATCTCCCAATCGAAATTCATGGTGAAATATGTATCGTCCACTGATCCAAAAATATTAATTTTACTGAACATAGATTTATGAATAATGTTGTTCAACTAGGAAGGTCACCCATAGGTTGAATTTTAAGATCCAACAGCATTTAGGAGGAGTGATCTCTTCTCATAATTTGTATCTGCCAAGTCAGCCACCTCACAAGAATGTATATGTGATACCAGGTAGGATTCTATATGTGCATATAAAAATATATGTGCCGAATAGGTTACAGAGAAAGGGAGACAGGAATTCACATATTTATTAACTTTAAAAACACATGGAGAACTATTTTAATTAAAAATTAACAAGATTTATAACACCTACCCTACATTATGCAAAAGGCAAGTCCAACTATACACCATGCCTCTTCTGAACTGCTTGTATTTCTATTCTGTTTGGGTTATTTTTCTCCATCATATTAGGAATAGTAGTCAGAGTCTAGTAGGGTATGGGTTCATGTCAGGGACTCAGTATTTTGAATGGAAAATTGGAAAATGAATCCAATGTGCATGCAAATATGTGCTACACAGAAATCTTCCCACTCTCATCCACAAAAATGCCTTGACATTACCTTTGCCCCAAGTAAGACACAATTAGAGGAGAAGAGTTAGAAAATCTGTGAATGCATTTCTGGAATGAAATACGCTCAGGAGTTCACAACCTTGGAGGTGGTAGAGCAGTTTCCAATAGTAAGGGACATGGTAAACACTCCACAAACATGGAGCTCTGCTGGCATAAAGACTTCTTGACAAACTGCCTCTGACGTTGGGCACTTGAAATATATGTTGTTGTCAGGAGCTTTAGCTTCCTTTGTAGTGAGACCATCAAAGTGGGGTCTGCATCTATGTGACCCGGAGGACATAGTTTCTTATTTTCCAATTAACCTGAGACAGCAGGGCTGAATTCTCTCTTTGTAGGTAAACTGTGGCCACTGGGTGCTAAGTGTCACCCCATGTGGACTGTGAAGCCATTTGGTCCTCCTCCATTTTTCGTGGTGGTTCTTGCTGCTGCACTGGGACTTTGGTATTTGCTTCATGAAATACAACAAGTTCAACTGGGACACAGTGCTGGAGAGAGTTCTGTCACGTGTGTTGGGTCAGGGTCTGCAGGAGAATGCACCAACCAGGCTTCTTTCCCACATAGCTTGCACCCTTGACCATATCAACCTGATTGTGAACATTGCCCTGAAACCTCTCCATATAACAAGATGCCTTTACAAATAAGGATCTGCTGGCTGCACCATGTCCATCACAAGCCATTTGGAAGCCAATGGCCAAACTACATGGACCCACCACAGATGTTTTATCACATACCTGCCCACCATTGCTCTAGGCCCACTACTCAGCAGGCTCCAACTTACTGGCATCTTTGTTGTACATTATTTTCATGAAACCCAGTCAATCAATGCACTCTCTGGTATACTCATGATCAGCAACAGCACATTCAAAGATTCTCCAGTGTCATCTGGACATGGGAATTTCAAAAATTTCACCGTATTTATCTAGCCATTTTTCAAGGATGAATTTGGAGGCACTGTGGGTTTCAAGAAACATTAAATGTTGAGGAAGCTCATTTCAATGAAACTCTGGAGAATTCTCATAGGCAAAGCTTCCCAAAGAGTGGCCAAAATGTCACATGAAGCCAGGCCCATTGAGGTCTACAATGTGAGGTCCATGTGTGTTTTGACTCTCAACTGTGGCTACCAAGTCTTTAAGAATAAAATCATGGGATATTGTGCCTGAGATTCCCAGTACTCCGTGGAAAGCCAACCTGGGCCTTGATCTCAGTTTATAAGGGCAACTCTCATGCGTGGCCTCCTAAAAATCCCAAAAAAAATCATGGCAATACTTCTCTGAGGTCAGTTCCAGAACTCAGTCTCTAAGGGGATTCACACCAGAGTTCAAGCCCAGGTGGACACAGTCATCTCTTCCAACCGCCACACAAATGACCACAATTAAAACCAAAACACTCCCACATGGCCCTCATCTTCTACCATATAGACACTCATCATAACCTCTAGCTGGAGGTTTTTATGAGGGGTGCATGACAAGACAGTGTCCAAAATAAGCTCCCTTGCCCGTCATTTGCCTAAAGTCATGGTGGCCTGGACACCCTTCCTGTGAACCAGGAGTGATCAAATAGGCCTACCATTAATACTGCTCTGCTTCTCCAATTTGAGGTCTACTGAATATGGGGTTTATATTCTTTATTTGAATTGGGGTCTTGAAAAAACCCAAGCTGCTATGGGCTAGCCTATGCAGGGCTTTGAAGAACTCATTTGACCCAAAGGATTCCTATTCTCACTTGATGGAGGTCAGGAACCTTACAGAGGAAGGCGAGAGACTTTATCCACAATGACTGTTCTTTTGGCCATTTTGGTTTTGGATGCACACATGGCATCTTTCTTTAGATTCATCAGGTTCTGAGTATCTAAGCCACAGCCTCACACAGGGCCAACAGGCTAATTCAGACACCTCCCTTTCAAAAGCAATTACCCAAAAAGCACCAGGTGATACCATTCATTTCCATTTGAAAACTGTTTTATTCAGGCTTCACAAAGGGGTGGCTGTAGGCAAACACCTTCCTGACATTCAGTGCTACAGAAAAATAGGTAAGCAAAAGGTCCAAAGGAGGGTTTCTCCACTGAGACTTTCCTGGTCACACTGATATCTGAGTTTTCTGAGATTCTTGCCATTCCATTCAGCTATCCAGTACATGGCCATGTCACAGAGCTTGGAGGTGGTACATATCTTGGTCAAAAAACCATGAGCCTATTCTGGAGAGTGGCCAGAATTCAGGAAGATAACAGGAACTTAGGAAGATAGCAGGTCTTGCCCATCAATAAGGCAAGCCTCCGTCCTTTCATAAATTGGGCAGGATGAATGTTGGGAAGCTTTCTCCTAGACAGGACACATCCATTGATGCATTTTATTTTGTAATGTCTACAACCACGAACACAGTGGGATACACAGACATAGAAACACTCGCCTTGTCAACTGACTTACTAGAAACAGTCCACTCCAAACCAAAGGAATCCCCTTTCCTACCTATTCTCAGAACATGAGACAAAACCACAAGTCCACACTCATTCCCACAAAGGCACCTCCTTTCTCCAAGTAGGTCTGTGACTATCTGGTGTGTCCTCTCCCTGGTGGGCCATACTATGTTTCCCTGAAATGCCTGTCTGTTCTCAAATTTGGACTCCTTGGCCCACTCTGTGAAGTTGTCAGGAGCCAGTGGTGAGCCACTACCTGCTTTCTCTTGAAATTCCCCTCTTCCAAGCTTTCCTGGCATTTGGCCATCCTCATATCATTAGGTACCAAGAAAGACTGACTCTCTCCTTGATAAATCCAAACATGTGAGACCTCTGTGACTGTTACTGGGCCTGGCTCTGGGTGCCTGGTTTCCTGGATCCCAAGTTCAGAAAGTTCCATCAACAAGGAAGTGAGGTAGTTCACTTCCTTCATGAACTGAATGAGCTCACAGCCTTGGCAACCACTTTGTCCTAACAGTTTCTTCCTAGGGTCTCATGAGATGGAGGCTGCCCCTACTTCCTGTGACACTTTCACAAGTTAGAATGGTATATCAACCATAGTTACCGGGGGAAAGATCTCCACACATGCCTGTTTTGGTCTATTTTCTCTACATTAAAAAGAGAGAGGCTGATTCAGACACATCCCTTCATCCTGACCAGGTTGTTTGCCATGGAAGATGACTCTTGCTCTCTCAGGTCCTTCATAGCAGTCTACATCTTCTTCAGGGATCATTTTTGCATGGATCTTTGAGATTCTCAGCAGGTGGTAGATCCCCTACATTCCTGTATTGTAAGACCAACTCTGTCCCTGGACTGCTGTAAAGTTAGATTGAGGGAACAGTGTATGGTTAGGGTTAATAACATGTTCGATTTGCATTAGGAATTATTCTGCTGGTTGAATAATGGTATTGGGAACCTGCAATATTTACAAGAATATATAGGGGAAATATAAGTATGGAAACAGAAATCTAGGAAAAATTTGAAGCCAAGTAGAGCATTGGGCCCTTGAGTGGGATACTTAGCTTTGAATTATATTCTGCACAGATGTCTCAGATAAATTGATATACAATGAAATAGGATCTTGTACTTTGGATGATTGAATAACAAACAGAACATCCAGTTAAAAAGGGATAGTCCGTAGGATTAGCAAGATAGTCAGTAGGTTTAGAAAGAAGAGTGAGTATAGGATTTGGACCAAAAGTTCTTTACAAATTGGGTTTCGGGTAGAGAGTGAATGTAAATGTCAGCACATGTGAAAAGTCAGGCACAATGATGAACTGGGGATAATATGTAGGAAAGCAGATATAAATAGAGACATTAGGAAATCAGCAAAGGTATAAAGTGTGTAATTGGTTTAGACATTTTCAACAGGGTTGAGTTTGAATATATAATCTTAGGAAGAAACAAATATGTTGTCATAAATAGGATTGACTTTTGAGAGCATTAGGTAACCAGGACATGGATGTTTTTAGTAATCCACGCTCACTTTCCTTTTAGGCTTTGGTAAAATTATAAGTGTGACCTTTGCATTTTGTGTCCAGAATATTATTGTGATAAAATGTATATATAGATCAGGTGACATGAGTATTTCTTTCACCATTTCTGGAGCAATATTTTGTAGACGTAAAAATTAGTATTGGGAGTATAAATAGGTATACCTTGTGTCTATGAATATGCAGATCATGCATGAATAGACCATTCTGTGTGTAAATAATATAACTGGTTCCACTTTAAATAATGGATTGAATTGATATCTGAAAATATAAAGGAAATCTTATATTGATATACAATCATTCATTCCAACAAGTTATACATCTAATGGTAAGATTAGGTTTATGGTTTATCCTGAAAGATGTGTGAGTTTTGCTTCAAAAGTGATTATGAAAATCAAAAATAATGTGTTTGGAAAGAAGTCTCATGAAAAGAATAGTCAATAAACATGGAGAAATACGTGTGTTCTGAAGCAGGAAGTGATTGAACATGAAACACATGCCTATAAATTTTCGAACTTTTGGATGAAATATATATAGTATGATGTGCATAAACTGCAGAAATAGTAATGTATCAGTGTTGAATAAAAAATGAACATCAAAATACACATCATGTCCCATTGGAATCTACTTGCATTGATGTTAATCTGGGTCAGTTACTGTAAAAATATTAGGATTTTTATGCACCATTCACTGAAGTTAGTTTTCAGTACTAGAAAATAAATATGTATTTCAGGTGGATGAATATTTCTGAGAATAATCTTGTGAAAAGTTGATTATAAATCCACATAAATCACAAAACATTGTAAACAAAACACACACACGGACATTAAAATGTAGCAATATATATGCCAATTGAAATTCATCTTGAAATATATATCATCAACTGATCCAAAACTATTTATTTAATGAACTTGGATTTATGTATAATGTTCAACTAGGAAGCTCCCCCATAGATTGAATTTTCTGTTCCAACAATGTTTAGGAGGAGTGAGCTCCTAAATTTGTATGCAAATATGTGCTACACAAAAATCTTCCCACTCTCATCCAGAACAATGCCTTGATATTACCTTCGCCCCAAGTAAGACACAATTGCAGGAGAAGAGTTAGAAAATCTGTGAATACATATCTGGAATATAAAATTCTCAGGGGTTCACAACCTTGGAGGTTGTAGAGGAGTTTCCAAAAGTAAGGGACAGGCTTGATAGGCCCAACCTGATCTTTCATTAAAATGGGAGCCATCTTGCCACAAAGCCGTGAAAAGATAATTTTGGCTTTAGTATAAATTACTGCAAATTCTGAACCTGCTTGGAATGCCTGCCCGTGCCTTGAACACATCCATGCCTGGCTCTCTGACCAGATAACAGCGCTCTCTGAAAGTTTAGTGACACCTCATAAATATTGGCCTTCCCTGGCCAGACAACGACCCTCTCTAGGGCTCTAATGGTCCTCATAATTTCTGATGTTGGGGCCAGCAAAAAAATGTAAACTACCATTAATGTGATGCTTTCAAAGTTCTGTTATCTGTAACCCCCCTTTTGTGTAACTTTCTGGGCTATATAGCTGGGCTGTAGGAAAGGTGGGGTTGCTGTCTGGTTCCTGCCATTTTGGGAGGGAGAGGCAGCCCAGCTGGTTGAAATAATAAGCTTGCCTTAATTTGATTTTAATTGGAGTCAGTGGTCTTTTTTTGCATCCTAGTCCAACATTTTGGAGTTCCCCAGCGAGATGACCCTGCCTGACCAGATCACAAGACCAGACTGCTGAAAATTCTGAAGCTGGCCTTCTCTCCAGGGCACTGGGCTGGAGAGCCACTCTAGGCGGTGTGCAACTTGAGATGTTTCAAGGCCTTTGAGTGAGCCTTCGGTCTGGGGAGCACTGCAGTGAACCACCGCACTAAAACTATTAGAAAGCACCTGGTGGAGGAGGCCTCCATAGGTAAGTGGCGCCTTTATAACTTCTGATATCTGGTTAAGGGAGATCTCTTCAGATGACAGAGAGGTGGCCTGGGGAGGCTCACATACACTCCTGTCCAGGACAGTAATGAGAATCATTGTGTCCTCTGTTCTGTTCTGTAGGGAATTCCTCTGGAAAGGTAGAGAGGTGCCGACGGGCACGCGGGCGGTCCTACCCCAGAGCTTTAGTAAGACGTTGCATTGCTCCTCTGTTTTTCTGTTTTGGCACCGGGATTCTGTTTTTTTGTGTTTTGTTCTGTGTTCTATATGTTTTTTGTTTGTTTATTTTTGTGCATTTTGTTGTGTGATTTCTGTGGTAAATCTTAAGGATATTGCACGTGAAAATGGGTAACAAAGCAAGTAAGCCTGAGACCCCTTTGGACTGTGTTTTAAGGAACTGTGATGAACTTTACCACCCTTTGATAAGCAGGATGAGAGAAGCCCCTAGCTGGCTGTCTGGAGCACACCCACTGCAGATGGCAGTGCCTGCTGAGGAACGAAGAACTGAGTATCTCCCAGGTTAACAAGTGAAACTCCTTTAAAACCCCTTGTCCCTCCAGATCAAAAGAGTCACAACATTTGGGCAGAGACCCCTTGTTTTTCCTTTGTTAGAAAAGCAATAAACATCCCATTTTCTTATTCTCAAAATCCTGTCCTCATTATTAAATTGGCTTTAATTTGTTTCAAGGTCAGGAACCAAACTTTAAGTTACAAATTTTGATACCCTCCCCCGTACCAGAACTTTTTTTTTTTTATTTTTATTGTTGGTTGTTCAAAACATTACATAGTTCTTGATATATCATATTTCACACTTTGATTCAAGTGGGTTATGAACTCTCATTTTTACCCTGTATACAAATTGCAGAATCACATCAGTTACACTTCCATTGATTTATATATTGCCATTCTGCTGCCTTTCCTATCCTTTACTATCCCCCTCCCCTCCCCTCCCCTCCCCTCTTCTCTCTCTACCCCCTCTACTGCAGTTCATATCTCCCCCTTGTAATATTTTTCCCTTTCCCCTCGCTACCTCTTGTATGTAATTTTGTATAACCCTGAGGGTACCAGAACTTTTTGAGAGCTGACTACTGAAATGTTAGGAGATGGAGCATGCATGGGGTGGAACACAAACAGAAGAGCTAATCCTGTAAGTAAAAGGAGGGACTGAGGGACTCCCAGCAGCTGCTAAAGCCCTGTTGCTTCAGGGAATTCCCTCCTTCCTTCCCTGCACTGTAAGGATTATGCCACCTCTGACTTGTTAAAAAAAGAGAAAAAGAAAACGGGGACACTAAATGCAGTAAAGTCACCATGGAGATCCTTGGTTTTACATTTCAGGTTGCTCCTCTGTAAAAACATCTGGTCCCCTTGTGGGGATATCTGTGGTGCCACTGCTGTAGGAGATTTTTCTCTTATCTGCTCTGTTTTAAAGGCTTCTGTCTATCACCCATAGTCTGGAGTTCCTTTCTGTCTGTCTTGTTCCTTTGTTTCTGGCCCTTTCAGACATGTACAATAATGTGTTGATATTATAAATTGTTTCGTGGAAATGATCTTAGCTGAATGTGTTTCTAAATGATGATGTTTTATTGTAACAATCTGGAATCTGAATGCCTTTTTGAAGCATTGCACAATCTTGCAGTTAAAAGTTGGGTTTAGGTAATTGTTTAGTTTATGATTTCAGATAATTCATGACAGAGAACTTAAATACTTAGGATGGAAAACTAAAGAACTCTACTTCCATGTTGGCAAGTAACTTCCCAAACATTCAGTCTTTTTTTCACCATTTTGAATTGGGTAGCCTGGGAAAATGTCACTGTGTGTACCAGTGCATTAATTTGGACAAGGATAGTAAATCATAGTATGGTATCTGTTGACAAAACAAGATGTAAAGATATAAAATTTTGTGAATTGTATCTTAAACATGTATCATAATTTTTAACATACTAACCTGAAAATTATGGTTAAAATGCCTTAGGCCTGAGGTGTCTGCTCAGAATAGCAGTTTTTTCCTGCTCCTTCTAGACTTAAGCCAGGACTTATGTTGAAATGCAAATGAAAGAAGCCTGCAAGCTCAGTAGGAGACTGATCTGAGGCGTAAGGGGAAAAAATGGTAAATTGGATGGTATTTACTAATTACTGGCCAGGCATTTTTTCTAGGACTCTTATTTTTTTCCTTAGATTCTGGATTTTTTTTTTTGGGGGGGGGGCTCATGATTTTGATCCTGCAGACCTAGGTTAATGTTTTTCTGATCAGATCTATCTTTCACCAACTGTAGAGTTTTTGAAACATTGCAATGGAGATTTAACCTGCCAAAAGCCTCAAGGCCTTTACTATTATTATGTGTGCACACTTTTGTTATTTGTTGTATGTCTATATATACATATGTCCATATATCATACATATGATACACAAATTAACATATATAAGGAGCGCTCATAAAAACAAATTTTAAAAAGTGGATCCAAAGATCTTTAATTCTCGTGATTTAAATGGTTCAATTGAAATTGGATAAACAGATAATAATAAACGTCTTTAAATTTAAGCTTAAAAGTTTTTCTAGGTGTTCAAAAATCTAATAAAATATTAATGTCTATTAGATGTCTAATATGACTTGGTTCTAGGACTTTTCCTTAAAAAAAAAATGGTTTACACTGTTCAATACATTTGTCTAATATTTTGATAAATAATTAAGGAAATATGATATGGGATTACTCATTCATGAGTACTTTTGTTAGATATCTGATTTACTAAGGTCTGTATAAGTTTGTACTAAAGTATGTATAAGATTGTAAAAATCAGTCATGTGTTAAAGAGACAAACATTTCTTAAAACATAAGTTTACCCATAATATTGTGTTTATTAAGTTTTATTTTTTCTAGAGCAAGCAACAATAAAAATTAAATAACTGATTAAATAAGAACTGTTATTTTAGAGCACTGTACTGCCATTTCTTTAAAAGCTAAACTGGGTTAATGTAGAAACATCAATGTAATTTTGATGCTATTAACGTGCTCATATCTTCCAGGTATACAAGTCTGTAAGGTAGAAACTTAAAAGAGCATTATAACAAGCTGGTGTTCTGAAGTTGTATGGTAAAAAAAAAATATATTGGGCATTCATTTACCTGTTATCAATAATATATGTAAAGTTTTATGTTCCTTTTTAGATTGGGAGCAATTTAAATATATTTTTAATTTAATGAGAGCCTAATCTATGTAAAGGTTAAGAACGTTCAACCTTTCTTTAATTCACGTTTTAAATGTGATATCATATGATGTTAGCTAAGGTTCATGTGATCTCAAACAATTTATGTAAACTTTGTAAAATGATATTTAAAAAAACAAAGATCAGCTCTAGAACTAAAACACTTAAGATTTATAAAGAGTCCTGCCTTACCTGAGATAAGGCTCTGTGTCCTAACTTACTATATGTGAGAATAACTACGAAAGCAGTAGGTTAGATTTTATTTCATTTAAAGTTATGTTCAAAAGTTGTTGTTTTTTTTTTTCTGTCAAGATTACTAGGATCTCAAACAGGGGATATAATGCATAACTCAGCCAAAAAATTCAGGGTAGCTATTACACGAACTAAGTATTTTTACTTTTGTTAATTTTATTTTGAAATTTTCTTATAAGTGATCTAAAGATTCCCTGTTAGTGTTTTAAAGATGTGTTGCTTTAAGAACACAACATGGGTTTATTCAAGATAATAAGTCATCACCTACAATACAGACAGAATAATACTGATCCCAATTAATAAAAAGATAAATAATTATAAAGTTATAGACATTAAAGCCCAGTACTCTTAACATAAGGCTGTTAAAATTTATTTGCTGGATGTTTAAGATTAGGATTTAAAATTAAAGTTAAATGAAAAGGGCCAAGAAAACCAATATTTGGCTCTCGCCCTCTGAGTCAGTCTGAATCCAGGGAACAGGGGACTTCTCTAAAGAGCTTTGCATCTCTGAGCCACATAACCTCCTGATCAGGGAGATTAATGAGACCACTGGAGAACAGAAAGCCAATCAGTGCATTTGTTACGAAGATGAGAGTCATCAGAGAAGGGAGACATCCCTGATGCTTCCAAGGGAAGCCAAATGGTCAAGCAAGACCTGGACCCACCTAGCATAAATGGCACTAACAGAACTGAGAAGCTGCTCTCAAGTTTCTCCAGGAATGACTCCCATAAAAGCTCAGCTGACTGGTAACAATATATAGAAACAAAAGTCAGTTTCACTGCTTCATCTTAAATACTTAGCAAAGACAGTGAAAACCAAAATACAGCCATTCCTGTCCATTTTGAATAATAATAATAATAATAATAATAATAATAATAATAATAATAATAATATTTTAAGGTATACACTTTATGTTAGCCTCCCAAAATCAGTAAGACTGGAGGTTACAAAGAAGGATTCTCAGACAGGAATGCCTGATAACCATAAAAAGAGACTATCAAGAGGAGCTGCCATAGGCAGAAGTTTTTGGTTAAAGGTCTACAGATATTCCTAACCTACACAGGTAGGCTTCGTGTTTGCTAGTACGATTATCCAGCCCTGCATAACAGAATTAAAAATTTCTCTATTAGACACAGAGGTCATACTAGTAGAAGGATTTTGCAAGATCAGGTGACATTAAATTATTAAACTGTAACTTATGTGGAAGGACAACTGTAACACTAAAAGTTAAATATTAAGATGACAGTCCTGATAACTGGGAATATTAAAGACTGGTGAGGGAACTTCTATACAGTGACATGTTCTATCTGCTGCAACATTTATTCAGTTCTCATGTTTTTTGTTTCTCTCATAGAAGAACATATCCCCAGATGACTTTACAACCTGTTCGTACCCAACCAGACTTCAAACCGAACTGACTTCTAAAAGGCAACTCATGTCCTTCAACTGAATTCTAAAAGGCAACTCATGTCCCTCACACCGTGCCCCCTCACATCATCCTCTTTCAGCTCAGAAGAAGCCAAAATGTGTGACGCCTCTCTTCTTACAACAATGAAGCCAAAAATAAATAGACTATCAATATAAGTAATTAATTAAGTCAGGAAAAATCAGGAATTCAGTTTTGGGCGAGTTCTAAAAATTTGGAGACTGTTACCTGAGGGATTAAAATTTCCTCAGTGCTCTTCCCCTACCCTATAAAAGATTTGAAAGGGACACATTAGAAAAGGGGGGAATGATAGACCCACCCTGATCTTTTATTAAAATTGGGAGCCATCTTGCCACAAAGCCATGAAAAGATAATTTTGGCTTAACTATAAATTACTGCAAATTCTGAACCTGCTTGGAATGCCTGCCAGTGCCTTGAACTCACCCTTGCCTGGCTCTCTGACAAGATAGCAACCTTCTCTGAAACTTTAGTGACACCTCATAAATATTGGCCTTCCCTGGCCAGAAAACGACCCTCTCTGATGTTCTAATGGTCCTCATAAATTCTGATACTGGGGCCAGCAAAAGAAAACGTAAACTACCATTAGTGTGATGCTTGTCATAGATCTGTTATATGTAACCCCCGTTTTGTGTAACTTTCTGGGCTATAAAGCTGGACTATAGGAAAGGTGGGGTTGCTGTATTGTTCCCGGAATTTTGGGAGGGAGACGCAGCCCGACCAGTGGAAATAATAAGCTTGCTTTAATTTGATTTTAATTGGAGTCAGTGGTCTTTTTTTGTGCCCTGGTCTAACAGGTAAACACTCCACAAACATGGAGCTCTGCCGGCCTAAAGACTTCTTGAGAAACTCCCTCTGAGGTTGGGCACTTGAAATATATGTTGTTGTCAGGAGCTATAGCTTCCTTTCTAGTGAGAGCATCAAAGCTGTGTCTACATCTATGTGACATAGAGGACATGGTTTCTTGTTTTCCAAAGGACATGAGGTAGCACTGCTGAATTCACTCTTTGTAGGTAAACTGTGGCCACTTAAGGCTAAGTGTCTCTCCATGTGGACTGTGAAGCAATTTGGTCATCCTCCACTTTTCATAGTGTTTCTTCCTGCTGCACTGGGAGTTTGGTATTTGCTTCATGAAATACAACGAGTTCAACTGGGACCCAGTGCTGGAGGGAGTTCTGTCACGTGTGGTGGGTCACGGTCTGCAGGAGAATGCAACAACCAGGATTCTATCCCACATAGATTGCCCCCTTGACTATAGCAAACTGATTCTGAACATTGCCTTGAAAATCTCCATATAAAAAGATGTCTTTATATGGAGAAGTTTCAGACATATAAGGTTCTGCTGGATGCACCATGTCAGTCACAAGCCATTTGGAAGCCAATGGCAGATCCACATGGCCCCACGACAGATGTTTTATCACACACCTGCACAACACTGCTCTAGGCCCACTATTCAGTAAGCTCCAACTTACTGGTATTTCTGTTCTACACCATTTTAATGAAACCAAGTCAATAAAGGCACTGTCTGGTACACTCATGATCAGCAAGAGGAAATCAAAAAGTTCTTCAGTGCCACCTAGTCATGGGATTGTCAAAAATTTTGTGGTATTTATCTAGCCACTTTTCAATGATGAAGTTGGAGGCATTGTAGGTTTCAATTCATTTAGGAACCATTAAATGGTGTGAAGCTCATTTCAATGAAATCTCTGGAGAACTCTCACAGGCAAATCTTCCCAAAGAGTGGCCAAAAGGTCACATGAAGCCAAGCCCATTGAGGTCTACAATGTAAGGTCCATGTGCGTTTTGACTCTCAACAATGACTGCCAAGTTTTTCAAAATAAAATCATGTGATATCCTGGCTGAAATTCCCAGTGATCTGTGAAAAGCCACCCTGGGCCTAGATCTCAGTTTCCAAGGGTGACTCTCATGAGTGGCCTCGTAAAATCCCAACACAATTCATAGCAATACTACTCTGAGGTCAGTTCCAGAAATCAGTCTCTAAGGGGAATCACACCAGAGTTCAAGCTTAGGTGGACCAAGACATCTCTTCCAACTGCCACACAAATGACCAAAATTGAAACTAAAACATGCCCACATGACACTCATCTTCTGCCCTGAAACCTCTCCATATAACAAGATGCCTTTACATAGAAGGGTCTGCTGGCTGCACCATGTCAGTCACAAGCCATTTGGAATCCAATGGTAGATCCTCATGGCCATACCACTGATGTTTTTTCACACACCTTCCAACCACTGCTCTAGGCCCACTACTCAGCAGGCTCCAACTTATTGGCATCTCTGTTCTACACCATTTTCAGGAAACCCAGTCAATCAAGGCACTGTCTGGTATACTCATGATCAGCAACAGGACATTTTAAGGTTCTCCAGTGCCACCTGGTCATGGGAATTTTAAAAAAGTCATGGTATTTATGTAACCATTTTTCAAGGATGAAGTTGGAGGCACTGTGGGTTTCAATTTATTCAGAAACCATTAAATAGTGAGGAAGCTCATTTCAATGAAAGCTCTGGAGAACTCTCACAGGCAAGGCTTCCCAAAGAGTGACCAAAATGGCACTTGAAGCCAGGCCCATTGAGGTCTACAATGTGAGGTCCATGTGTGTTTTGACTCTCAACTGTGGCTGCCAAGTCTTTCAGAATAAAATCATGTGATTATCTGGCTGAGATTCCCAGTGAACTGTGGAAAGCCACCCTGGCCTAGATCTCAGTTTCCAAGGGTGATTCTCATGTATGGCCTCCTAAAATCTTAACACAATTCATGGCAATACTTCTCTGAGGTCAGTTCTAGAACTAAGTCTCTAAGGGGAATCACACCAGAATTCAACCCAGGTGGAACCAGTCATCTCTCACAATTAAAACCTTAACACTCCCACATGGCCCTCATCTTCTTCCATATAGACACTCATCATAAACTCTGGCTGGAGGTTTCCATGAGGGGCACAGCCCAAGACAGTGTCCAAAATAAGCTGCCTTGCCCCTCATTTGCCTAAAGTCAGGTTGGCATGGACACCCTTCCTGTGAACCAGGAGTGATCAAATAGGCCTGCCATTAATACTGCTCCGCTTCTCCAATTTGAGGCCTACTGACTGTGGGGTTTAGATTCTTTTTGTGAATTGGAGGCATGAGAAAACCCAAGCACTATGGGCAAGCCACTGCATGGCTTTGAAGAACCCATTTGTCCCAAAGGTTCCCTATTCTTACTTGATGGAGGTCAGTACCCTAACAGAGGAAGGCAAGAGGCTTCATCCACAATGACTGCTCTTTTGGCCATTTTGGTTTTGGATGCACACATGGCTTCTTTCTTTAGATCCATCAGGTGCTTAGAATCTAAGCCACAGCCTCACAGGGCCAAGAGGCTGATTCAGACACATCCCTTTCCAAAGCAATTAAGCAAAGAGCCACAGGTGATGCTCATTTATTTCCATTTGAAAACTGCTTTCTTCTTGCTTCACAAAAAGGTGACCTGAGTCAAAGACCTTCCTGATATTTAGGGCAACAGAACAATAGGTAATCAAAGTCCCAAAGCAGGGTTTCTCCGCTGAGTCTTTCCTGGTCACACTGATATCTGAGTTTTGTGAGATGCTCACCATTCCTGTCAGCTATCCAGTACAGGGCCAGGTCACACAGCGTGGACTTGGTACATATCTTGGACTCAAAACCATGAGCCTATTCTGGAGATTGGCCAGAATTCAGGAAGAAAACAGGAACTTAGGAAGATATTAGGTGTTGCGCATCCATAAGGCAAGCCGGAGACCATTCATAAATTGGGCAGGATGAATGCTTGGAAGATTTCTCCTAAACAGGACACATGTATTGATGCATTATCTTTTCTAATGTCTACAACCACGGACACAGTGGGATACACAGACCCAGAAACACTCGCCTTGTCAAACAACTTACTAGAAACAATTCACACCAAACCAAACAAACCGACTTTCCTACCTATTCTCAGAAAATGAGACAAAACCACAAACCCACACCCACACCCACACCCACACAGACGCCCAAGTAGGTCTGTGACAATACGGAGTGTTCTTTGACTGGTGGGCCATAATATATTCCCCCATAATGGGCTGTCCTTTCTCAGATCTGGTCTCCGTGGCCAACTCTGTGAAGCTGTCAGGAGCCAGCAGTGAGCCACTACCTGCTTTCTCAGGAAAGGCCACTCTTCAGACCTTCCTGCCATTTGGCCATCTTCACATCAGTAGGTACCAAGAAAGACTGACTCTGTCCTTGGTAAATCTAAACAAGTTTGACCACTGGGACTTGGACTGGGACTGGCTCTGGATGCCTGGCTTCCTGGATCACAAGTTCAGAGAGTTCCATCACCAAGGAAGTGAGGTGAGGTCACTTCCTTCAGGAACTGAATGAGGTCACTACCTTGGCAACCACTATGTCCTAACAGTTGCTTCCAAGGGTCCCATGAGATGGAGGCTGCACCTACTTGCTCTGATATTTTCACAATTTAGAATGGTATATCAACCATAAGCACCCGGGAACAGCTCTCCACACTGGCCTGGTTCGGTCCATCTTCTCTACATTAAGAGGAGAGTGGCTAATCCGTCACAACCCTTCATCCTGACCAGGTTGTTCACCATGGAAAATGACTTTTGCTCACTCAGGTCCTCCATAGCTGCCTACATCTTCTCCAGGGATCATTCCTGCATGGACCTTTGAGGTTCTCAGTAGGTGGAAGATCCCCTACATTCCTGTATTGTAAGACCAACTCTGTCCCTGCTCTTCTTTAAATTTAGATTGAGGGAAGTGTGTATGGTTAGTGTTAATAACAAGTTTAATTTGTGTTACAAATCATTCTGCTGGATGAATAATGGTATTGGAAACCTGCGATATTTATAAGAATATATAGGTGAAATATATGTATTAAAACAGAAATCTAAGATTTGAAGCCCAGAAGGGCATTGTTCCCTTGATAGTGATACTTAGTGTTGAATTACGTTCTGCACAGATGTCTCAGATAAATCCATATACAATGGCATAGGACCTTGTACATTGGATGATTGATTGTGGAAGAGAACATCCAGTCAAAAAGGGATAGTTGGTAGGATTAGGAAGATAGTTGGTAGGTTTAGGAAGAAGAGTGAATATAGGATTTGGACCAAAAGTTCTTTAGCAATAGGGTTTCTGTTAGAGAGTGAATGTAAATGTCAGCACATATGAAGATTCAGTCACAATGATGGACTCTGGAAAATATGTAGGAAAGCAGATAATAATAGAGATGTTAGAAAATCAGGCAAAGTATAAATTGAGTGTTAGGATTAGACATTTTGAACAGGGTTGAGTTTGAATATATAATCTTAGGAAGAAACAAATATGTAGTCACCAATAGGATTGACATTTGAGAGCACTGGGCAACCTGGACATTGATGTTTTTAGTAATCCATGTTCAGTTTACTTTAAGGCTTTGGTAGAATCATAAGTGTGACCTTTGCATTTTGTGTCCAGAATATTACTGTGATAAAATGTATATGTAGATCAGGTGACATGAGTAATTCTTCCAGCAATTCTGGGAGCAATTATTTGAAGTCCTATAAATTAGTACTGGGGGTACAAAGAGGTGTACCCTGTGTCTATGAATATAGAGATAATGCATGAAGAGACCACATTATGAATAAATAATTTAACTGGTCCCACATTAAATAATGGATTGAATTGATATCTGAAAATATATAAGAAATCTTATATTGATATACAATCATTCATTCCAACCAGCAATACATCTACTGGTAATATTAGAGTTATGGTTTATCATGAAGTGTGTGTGAGTTTTGCTTCAAAAGTGATCATGGAAATCGAATATAATGTGTTTGGAAAGAAGTCTCATGAAAAGACCAGTAAAGAAACATGGAGGAAAACATGCGTTCTGAAGAATAACGTGATTGAAAGTGAAACAAATGCCTATTAATTTGCAAAATTGTGGATGAAATATATATACTATGATGTGCATAAACTGAAGAAATATTAATGTACCAGTGTTGAATAAAAATGAACATCAAAATACATATCATGTCCCATAGGAATCTACTTGCATTGTGAAAATTTGCTTATAAATCCACATACATGAATATGAATGAGTTTAGAAAGTGTATAATAAGACACATATTTCATATTTTGAAAAATCTGGAGAGTGTATAAATATATATACACACACACACACACACACACACACACACACAAACACACAGAGACATTAAAAATAGCATAATATGTGCCAATTGAAATTCACCATGCAATGTATATCAAAAATTATTTGTTTTATTGAACATGGATTTATGTATAATTTTGTTCAACTAGGAAGATCACTCATAGGTTGAATTTTCAGTTCCAACAGCGTTTAGCAGAAGTGATCTCTTAAAATTTGTATCTGCCAAGTCAGCCACCTCACAAGAATGTACGTGTGGTATCAGGTAAGATTCTAAAATTGCATGTAAAAATACATGTGCTGAATAGCCTACAGAGAAAGGGAGACAGGAATTCACATATTTGTTAACTTTAAAACACATGTAGAACTATTTCAACAAATAATTGACTAGATTTATAACTCCTACACTATATAATGCAAAAGGCAATTCCAACTATATGCCATGCTTTCTCTGAACTGCTTGTATTTCTATTCTTTTTGGGTTATGTTTCTCCATCTCATAAGAATAGTTGTCAGAGTCTAGTAGGGTAGGTGTTAGTGTCAGGCATTCAGTATTTCGAATGGAAAATTGGAAAATGAATCCAATGTGTATGTAAATATGTGGTACACAAAAATCTTCCCACTCATCCAGAACAATGCCTTGACATTACAATCGCCCAGAGTAAGACACAATTAGAGGAGAAGAGTTAGAAAATCTGTGAATAAATATCTGGAATGGAATATGCTCAGGAGTTCACAACCTTGGACATGGTAGAGGAGATTCCAAAAGTAAGGGACAGGGTAAACACTCCACAAACATGGAGCTATGCTGGCCTAAAGACTTCTTGAGAAACTACCTCTGAGGTTGGGCACTTGAAATATATGTTGTCGTCGGGAGCTTTAGCTTCCTTTGTAGTGAGACCATCAAAGCTGGGTCTGCATCTATGTGGCGTGGAGGACAGAGTTTCTTATTTTCCACCGAATGTGAGGCAGCAGTGCTGAATTCTCTCTTTGTAGGTAAACTGTGGACACGGGGGGCTAAGTGTATCCACATGTGGACTGTGAAGCCATTTGGTCATCCTTCACTTTTCATGGTGTTTTCTGCTGTTGCACTGGGATTTTGGTATTTGCTTAACGAAATACAAAGAATTCAACTATTACCCAGTGCGTGAGGGAGTTCTGTCACATGTGGTAGGTGAGGGTCTGCAGGAGAATGCACCAACTAGGCTTATATCCCACATAGCTTGCCCCCTTGACCATAGCAACCTGATTCTAAACATTGCCCTGAAATCTCTCCATGTAACAAGATGCCTTTACATATAAGGGTCTGCTGGCTGCACCATGTCCGTCACAAGCCATTTGGAAGCCAATGGCAGATCCACATGGCCCCACCACAGATGTTTTATCACACACCTGCCCACCACTGCTCTAGGCTCACTACTCAGCAGGCTCCAACTTCCTAGCATCTCTGTTCTGCACAATTTTCATGAAAACCAGTCAATCAATCACTGCCTGGTATACTCATGATCAGCCACAGGAAATCCAAAGATTCTGCAGTGCCACCTGGTCATGGGAATTTTAAAAATTTCATGGTATTTATCTAGCCATTTTTTAAGGATGAAGTTGGAGGCACTGTGGGTTTCAATTCATTCTGGAACCATTAAATTGTTAGGAAGCTCATTTCAATGAAATCTCTGGAGAACTCTCACAGGCAAGGCTTCCCAAATAGTGGCCAAAAGATCACATGAATCCAGGCCCACTGAGGTCTACAACATGATGTCCATGTGTGTTTTGACTCTCAACTCTGGCTGCCAAGTCTTTCAGAATAAAATCATGTGATATCCTGGTTGAGATTCCCAGTGCTCTGTGAAAAGCCACCCTGGGCCTAGATCTCAGTTTCCAAGGGCGACTCTCTTGCAAAGCCTCCTAAAATCCCAACACAATTCTTGGCAATACTTCTCTGAGGTCAGTTCCAGAACTCAGTCCCTAAGGGAAATCACACCAGAGTTGAAGCCCAGGTGGACACAGTCATCTCTTCCAACCGCCACACAAATGACCACAATTAAAATCAAAACACTCCCACATGGCCCTCATCTTCTTCCATATAGATACTCATCATAACTTATGGATGGAGGTTTCCATGAGGGGTGCAGCCCAAGACAGTGTCCAAAATATTCTCCCTTGCCCCTCATTTGCCTAAAGTCAGGGTGGCCTGGACACTCGTCCGGGGAACCAGGAGTGATCAAATAGGCCTGCTCTAAATACTGCTCTGCTTCTCCAATTTGAGGCCTAATAATTGTGAGTTATAGATTTTTTATGTGATTTGGATTCTGGAGAAAACCCAAGCCCCTATGGGCTAGCCACTGCAGGGCATTGAAGAACTCATTTAAACCAAATGTTCATATTCTCACTTGATGGAGGTCAGGAACCTTACAGAGGAAGGCAAGAGACTTCTTCCACAATGACTGCTCTTTTGGACAATTTAGTTTTGGATGCACACATGGGATCTTTCTTTACATCTGTCATGTGCTGAGAATCTAAGCCACAGCCTCATACAGGACCTAGAGCCTGATTCAGACACATCCCTTTCCAAAGCAATTAAGCAAAGAGCCACAGGTGATGCCCATTCATTTCCATTTGAAAACTGTTTTCTTCAGGCTTCCCAAAGTGTGGCCTGAGGCAAAGACCTTCCTGACATTCAGAGCAACAGAACAATAGGTAAGCAAATGGCCCAAAGCAGTGTTTCTCCACTGAGACTTTTCTGATCACACTGATATCTGAGTTTTCTGAGATGCTCACCATTCCCTTCAGCTATCCAGTACATGGCCATGTCACAGAGCTTGGAGGTGGTATATATCTTGGACACAAAAACATGAGCCTATTCTGGAGAGTGGCCAGAATTCAGAAAGAAAACAGGAACTTAGGAAGATATCAGGGGTTGCCCATGGATAAGGCAAGCCGCAGTTCATTCATAAATTGGGAAGTATGCATGCTGGGAAGCATTCTATTAGACAGGACACATCAATTGTTGGATTCTCTTTTCTAATGTCTACAACTACGGACACAGTTTGATACACAGACCCAGAAACACTCGCCTTGTCAAACGACATACTAGAATCAGTTCACTTTGAACCAAACAAACCACCTTTCTTACCTATTCTCAGAACATGAGACAAAACCACAAACCCACACCCACACCCACAAAGGCACATCCTTCCCCCAAGTAGGTCTGTGACTATCCGGAGTGTCCTCTGACTGGTGGGACATATTATGTTCAAATGAAATGGCCTGATCTGTCTCAGATCTCTTCTCCTTGTCCAACTCTGTGAAGTTGACAGGAGCCAGCGATGAGCCACTACCTGGTATCTCAGGGATGGCCCCTCTTCAGAGCTTTCCTGGCATTTGGCCATCCTCACATCAGTAGGTACCAAGAAAGACTGACTCTGTCCTTGATAATTCCAAACAAGTGAGACCACTGGGACAGGGACTGGGACTGGCTCTGGGTGCCTGGCTTCCTGGATCCCATGTTCAGAGAGTTCCATCACCAAGGAAGTGAGGTGAGGTCACTTCCTTAAGGAACTGAATGAGGTCACTGCCTTGGCAACCACATTGTCCTAACACTTGCTTCCAAGGGTCCCATGAGATGGAGGCTGCCCCTACTTCCTGTGACACTTTCACAAGTTAGAATGCTATAACCACCATAGGCATTCAGGAACAGCTCTCCACACAGGCCTGCTTTGGTCCATCTTCTCTACATTAAGAAGAGAGAGGCTGATTCAGACACAACTCTTCTTCCTTACCAGGTTGTTTGCCATGGAAGATGACTCTTACTCTCTCAGGTTTTTCATAGCTGCCTACATCTTCTACAGGGATCATTTCTGCATGAACGTTTGAGGTTCTCACCAGGTGGAAGATCCCCTACATTCCTGTATTGTAAGACCAACTCTTTACCTGCTCTTCTGTAAAGTTAGATTGAGGGAAAAGTGTATGGTTAGGGTTAACAACATGTTTGATTTTGGTTAGGAATCATTCTGCTGGATGAATAATGGTATTGGGAACCTGCGATATTTATAAGACTATAGTGGTGAAATATAAGTATGAAAACAGAAAACTAGGAACCATTGGAAGCCCAGAAGGTCATTGGGCACTTGATTGGTATACTTTGCATTGAATTACATTATGCACAGATGTTTCAGATAAATAGATCATCAATTTGGCATAGGACCTTGTACCTTGGATCATTGAATGTAGAAGAGAACATCCACTCAAACAGGGATAGTCACTATGATTAGGAAGATAGTTGGTAGGTTTCGAAAGAAGAGTGAGTAAAGCATTTGAACCAAAATTTCTTTACCAATGTTGATTCAGTTAGAGAGTGAATGTCAATGTTAGCACATGTGAAGAGTCATTCACAATGATTAACTGGAGAAAAGGTGTAGGAAAGCAGATATCAATAGAGACATTAGGAAATCAGGCAAAGTACAAAGTGTGTGATAGAAAAAGACATTTTTTAACAGGGTTATGGTTGAATATGCAATCTGGAAGAAACAAATATGTACTCACCAATAGGAATGATATTTGAGAGCATTAGGGAACCAGGACATGGATGTTGTTAGTAATACATGGTCACATTCAATTTAGGCTTTGGTACAATCATAAGTGTGACCCTTGCATTTTGTGTCAGGAATATTACTGAGATGAAATGTATATGTATATCAGGTGAGTAGAAAATTCATCATGAAATCTATATCATCTACAGATCCAAAAATATTCATTTTACTTAACATGGATATATAGGTGAAATATAAATATGAAAACAGAAGCCTAGGTAAGATTTGAAGCCCAGAAGAACATCGGGCCTTGATTGTGATACTTACATTTGAATTATGTTCTGCAGAGGTGTCTCAGATAAATCGATATACAATGGCACAGGACCTTATACCTTGGATGATTGAATGTCAAAGAGAACATCCAGTCAAAAAGGTATAGTCGGTAGGATTAGGAAGATAGTCGGTAGGATTAGAAAGAAGAATGAGTAAAGGATTTGGACAACAAGTTTGCTTCTCCAATTTTAGGCCTACTGTCATGCATGGGTGATGCTCATGCATGGCCTCCTAATATTGCAACACAATTCATGGCAATACTTCTCTGAGGTCATTTCCAAAACTGAGTATCTTGGGGGAATCACACCAGAGTTCAACCCCAGGTGTACCCAGTCATCTCTTCCAACCACCACACAAATGACCACAATTAAAACCGAAACACTCCCACATGGCTCTCATCTTCTTCCATACATACACTCATCATAACCTCTGGCTGGAAGTTTCTCTGAGAGGCGCAGCCCAAGACAGTGTCCAAAATAAGCTCCCTTGCCCCTCATTTGCCTAAAGTCAGGGTGGCCTGGACACCCTTCCTGTGAACCAGGAGTGATCAAACAAACCTGTGGTTAATACTGCTTCACTTTTCCAATCTGAGGCCTACTGACTGTGGGGTTTAGATTCTTTATGTGAATTAGAGTAATGAGAAAACCCAAGCACCTATGGGCTAGCCTCTGCAGGGCTTTGAAGAACTCATTTGACCCAAAGGATCCCTATTCTCACTTGATGTAAGTCAGGAACCTTACAGAGGAAGGTGAGAGACTTCATCAACAATGACTGCTCTTTTGGCCATTTTGGTTTTGGATGCACAAATGGGATCTTTCTTTAGATCCATCAGGTGCAGAGAATCTAAGCCACAGCCTCACACAGGGCCAGGAGGCTGATTCAGACATATCCCTTTCCAAAGCAATTAAGCAAAGAGCCACAGGTGATACCCATTCATTTCCATTTGAAAACTGTTTTCTTCAGGCTTCACAAAGGGTTGGCCTTAGGCAAAGACCTTTCTGACATTCAGGACAACAGAAGAATAGGTAAGCAAAAGGCCCAAAGCAGGGTTTCTCCATTGAGACTCCCTGGACACAGTGATATCTGAGTTTTCTGAGATGCTTACCATTCCCTTCAGCTATCCAGTACATGGCCATGTCACAGAGCTTGGGGGTGGTACATATCTTGGACACAAAACCATGAGACTATTATGGAGAGTGGCCAGAATTCAGGAAGAATACAGGAATTTAGGATGATAGTAGGTCTTGCCCATGGATAAGGCAAGCTGCAGTCCATTCATAAATTGGGCAAGATGAATGCTGGTAAGCTTTTTACTAGACAGAACACACCCATTGCAGCATTTTTTTTCCTAATGCCTGCAACCACGGAGACAGGGGGATACACAGACATAGAAACACTCGCCTTGTCAAAGACTTATTAGAATCATTCCACTCCAAAACAAACAAACCGACTTTTTACCTATTCTCATAACATGAGACAAAACCACAAACTGTCGTCCACACCCACGAAGGCAACTTTTGCCCCAAGTTGGTCTGTGACTATCCAGAGTGTCCTCTGACTGGTAGGCCATATGATGTTCTTCAAAAATGGTCTTTCCTGTCATAGATCTGGTCTCCTTTGTCAACTCTGTGAAGTTGTCAGGAGCCAGCGGTGAGCCACTTCCTGTCCTCTCAGGAAAGGCCCCTCTTCAGAGCTATCCTGGCATTTGGCCACCCTCCCATCAGTAGGTACCAAGAAATACTGACTCTCTCCTTGGTAAATCCAAACAAGTGAGCTCACTGGGACTGGGACTGGTACTGGCTCTTGGTGCCTGGCTTCCTGGATCCCAAATTCAGAGAGTTTCATCACCAAGGAAGTAGGTGAGGTCACTTTCTTCAGGAACTGAATGAGGTCACTGCCTTGGCCACCACTTTGTCCTAACAGTTGCTTCGTATGGTCTCTGAGATGGAGGCTGCCCCTACTTCCTGTGACACTTTCACAAGTTAGAATTATATAGAAACCGTAAGTACCTGGGAACAGCTCTCCACCCAGGCTTTATTTTGTCCTTCTTCCTACATTAAGAAGAGAGAGGCTTATTCAGACACATCCTTCCATCCTAACCTGGTTGTTTGCCATGGAAGACGACTTTTGCTCTCTCAGGCCCTTCGTAGCTGCCTACATCTTCTCCAGAGATTATTTCTGTATGGACTTTTGAGGTTCTCAGCTGGTGGAAGATCCCCTACCTTCCTGTATTGTAAGAACAAATCTGTCCCTGCTCTGCTGTAAAGTGAGATTGAGTGAACAGTGTATGGTTAGGGTTAAAAGCATGTTTGATTTGGGTTAGGAATCATTCTGCTGGATGAATAATGGTATTGGGAACCTGTGATATTTATAAGAATATAGACGTGAAATATATGTATGAGAACAGAGATCTAGGAAAGATTTGAAGCCCAGAAAGGCATTGGGCCCTTGATTGGGATACTTAGCTTGAATTATGTTCTGCACCGAGGTCTCAGATAAATCGATACACAATGGCATAGGACTGTGTACCTCGGATGATTGAATGTAGAAGAGAACATCCAGTCAAAAAGGGATAGTCCATAGGATTAAGAAGATAGTCAGTATGTTTTGGAAGAAGAGTGAGTCTAGGAGTTGGACCAAAAGTTCTTTAGCAATAGGGTTTCAGTTAGAGAGTGAATGTGAATGTCAGCACATGTGAAGAGACTGTCACAATGATGAACTGGGGAAAATATGTAGGAAAGCTAATATCAATAGGGACAAGAGGAAATTTGGCAAAGTATAAAGTCAGTGATAGGATTAGATATTTTCAACAGGCTTGAGGTTGAATATATAATCTCAGGAAGAAACAAATATGCAGTCACCAATAAGATTGATATTTGAGAGCATTAGGCAACATGGACATGGATGTTTTTAGTAATCCATGCTCACTTTCCATTCAGGCTTTGGTACAGTCATAAGTGTGACCTTTGCATTTTGTGTCCAGAATACGACTGTGGTAAAATGTATATGTAGATCAGGTGTCATAAGTATTTCTTCCACCATTACGGGGAGCAAAATTCTGAAAACTTATAAATTAGTACTGGGGATACAAATAGGTGTACCCTATGTTGATGATTATAGAGATGATGCATGAATAGACCATATTGTGAATAAAGTATATAACTGGTTCCAAATTTAAATAATGGATTGAATTTACCTCTGAAAATATATAGGCAATCATATATATATATATATGAATCATATATCAAATGGTAATATTAGGGTTACAGTTTATCATGAAGAGTGTGTGAGTTTTGCTTCAAAAATGATTATGGAATTGAAAATAATGTATTTAGAAAGAAGTCTAGTGAAAAGACCAGTAAAGAAACATGGAGGAATACATGTCTTCTGAAGCAGGAAGTGATTGAAAGTGAACCAAATGCCTATAAATTTGTGAACCTGTGGATGAAAAAAATATATCCTCTGATGTCCATAAACTGAAGAAATTGTAATGTACAAGTGTTGAATAAAAATGAACTTTAAAATACACATCCATAGGAATCTACTTGCATTCATGTTAAACTGGGTCAGTTACTGTAGAAATATTAGGATTTCTCAGTACCTATCACTGAAGTTAGTTTTCAGGACTAGGAAACCAGTATGTATTTCAGGTGGTTGAGTATTTCGGAGAATAATCTTGTGAAATGTTGTTTATAAATACACATACAGGAACATGAATGAATTTAAGGAGTGTATAATAAGACACATATATTTCATATTTTGGAAAATCTGGAGAATATATATATATATATATATATATATATATATATATATATATACACACACACACACACACATACAAATTAATATGTAGCAATATATATGCCAATCAAAATTCATCATGAAATATAATTCATCCACATATCCAAAAATATTCATTTTACTGAACATGGATTTATGTTAATTAAGTATAATGTTTTTCACTAGGAAGCTCACCCACAGGTTGAATTTTCAGTTCCATCAGTATTTAGGGGGAGTCATCTCTTCTAACAATTTTATATTCCAAAGTCAGTGAGCTCACAAGAATGTATGTGTGATACCAGGTGGGATACTATATATGCATAAAAAATTACATGTGCTGAATGGGCTACAGAGAAAGGGAGACAGGAATTTTCATATGTGTTAACTTTAAAAACTCATGGAGAAATATTACAATGAAAAGTTGCCTAGATTTATAACACATACTCTTGATAAAGCAGAAGGCAAATCCAAGTATACACCATGCTTCCTATGAAAGGCCTGTATTTCTATTCAGTTAGGTTTCCTTTTCTCCTTCATATTAAAATTTGTAGTCAGAGTCTAGTAGGGTATGGGTTAGTGTCAGGGATTCAGTATTTCAAAAAAAAATATTTTTTTTCCTTTCTTCCTCCTCCTTCTTCTCCTTCTCCTTCTCTTTCCTCTTCTTATTTAACAATTTCAAATGTTGAGGTTCATGATACCCTCACACAGCCTTTCACTAGTTTTGTTAGGGGTTGATGGTGGGAGAGATGATGAAGACCATTGGGTTTTCTGTACCATATGTTTACTGGTATCTATGAGCCAGTAATGGAAGATAGTCACAAAAAAAAAAAATAAAGATCTTATATTGTCCTTATAAATTGTCCTGCTGAGCATTTCTCCTTCTCAGTACACAAAATAGAAACATGAACTCTCAGGGTTCCCAAAAGCATTTTTTTTTCAGATTTGCTATGACTTTCAACAATATTTTAAGAAGACAACATTGAATATCCTGGAACTTGTCTAGATGAAAAAAATAAGCAAAAATCAATGAAATGAAAGTAAAAAAGAAAAAGTTTAATATTATTAAATACTTTATCCTTTAGTTTTGACAGGTTTGTTTTATACTTATAGTCAGTGGAATTTTTATGTGAAAAGGCATCTAAAATCATCTTATACTCTTAGAAATTTTATATGTGCTCAAAAATATTCATAAACAAATAACCTATACATATCATATGTATGCTTATATGTGTGCGTATATGCATACATATATATGCATAAAATAATATACATACTATTATACATAATATCATATAAATATTTTAGCAGTGACATTAAGCCTCTTTTTTCTTCCATATATTTTTTTTACCCTGATCCATCTCTGTCCAGCAACCTTCTCAGGCCTGTCAATATCAATCAGTTCTCATGACTTAGAAAAAAAGGTTTCCTTTCCTGTAAACAGTTCATTAGACCGATTGCCTACCTTTGCTGAGTGTACTTCTGCCAGTCCCCATCCATCTGCATGGTATAGGAAATCAAATAACAGCCCAAACTTTGAAAAATTTTATAATGTTTTCTGGTAATTGCAAATATATTGCAAATGTTTATTATAAATTATTTCAAATATGTTGGTATTTTGCTTACCCACAAATATAATTGTTTTAGTAAGAGAGGATTATCATATTTTATTACTGCTATCCTTTCTACACAGTTCAGCAGATGCCAATAACTAATTGCCTAATTCTGATCCCTTTCTGGGGTTTATTAAAAATTTTTACTACAACATATATTTTTTTCTTTCCTTTAAACACAAATTTAACACCCTTCCATGACATAAACTGAAAGGTATTTTTTCTTTCCTGCCCCAATCTTTAAAATTAGTAAAGTGTTTTAGTCAGCTTTTTCACTACTGTGACTAAATAACAAGAATAGCACAACTGTAGAGGAGGAAAAGTTTATTTAAGGGCTCACACCATAAACAACAGTCTCCATTCCTCAGTCCTTGAGGTGAGATAGAATATCATGGCCGTAGAATATCATGGTGAAAGAGCATGGAGGAGGGAAGCACCTCACATGATGATCAGTTGGCCGAGAGATGAACTCCACTAGCAAGATACAGAATATATGCTCCCAAACCACATCCCCAATGCCCCACCTTCCCAGCCACATGCCACCTAACTTCCATTACCACTCAATTAATCCCATCAAGTGATTAATTCACTGTGTTCAGGCTTTCTAAACCAATCACTTCTTCTCTGAACCTTCTTGCCTTGTCTCACACATGAGCTTTTGGGAGACACTTCACATCCAAACCATAACAATAAAGTATAGATAATGAAGTAAAAAGGAGATTATTGCCAGCTGTGTTTAACTACGGATATATTATAGAGAAATATCTCAGTTGCTACTGGATTAAGAGTGATTTGAGATTAAAAACAGCCAGTGTCAAAATAAATATTTTATTTTTAGGGAAATCCTATTCACTTTTATTTTACATCATGTATTCACACTTAATTTTCCATTTATATTGCAAATCTTTCAATTTTAAATGCGAAACTTTCTTTATCTTTTAAATTATTTTTCTAGCTATATATTTTAGAGCTAGGATATTTTAGAAATATTATTTGGCATTATTTTCCTGTTTATTCCTTGCTTTAAGAATTATGTTTTCATTAAGACTCTTATTTGATGTATTCATCTGAAAAGATATTATAAGTCTGTGTAAAATAATCCCATTATCCTTTATCAGTTTATTAATGAAAACAAGTGTAGTTGGAATACAGAATTCCAGGGCCTGAAATGCATAATGTGACTGAGAGAATATTACTGTCATGCTTTAATTCATGATCAGAAATGCATTTGGAATGGAGTAAATAAGAATTCAATTTGACTTCAAAATGCTTTGCCTTGTCCATATGTTTTGAGACTCTATTAGCATGATAATTTGTTAGTTGAATTTTTATCATTTAGTCAATGAAGACAAGGATATTTAAATCTTACCTTCCTTTCACAATGGAATTTTTACACAATGAAATATTAATTAATAATTTTAACCCTAATGTAGCTTTATATTCAATACAAAGAATAAAGAAAAAAAATTACATTTTCTCAGACTTAATAGAAGAGCAGCATGTGGATGAGTCCTGTTGGCAGAGGGCAGATGTGAAAACTTGAGGGGGAAATGCAGAAAGCTTAGTAATAATAATTTTCTATCAAATAAACCTAAAAATATCCTGACCAATTATTTTTCTATGGAAACTTTACACACAAAGAATGCGAACTAATGGAAAATGAGTGCTTGAATGATTTATACAACATTAATAGGTGTAGGATTGGACCAAAATTTGGGCTCATAGTCTAAGTAAGATCATACTCTCCTTCATAGTAAATTTTAAATTGTGTCATCCACTGGAATCTGAACTTGAAATCTTGACAAGCAACTCTTAAGTTTATACTGGGAAGGATGAAAAGGAGGGAGAACAAAGTGCCATTTAGATGCAAGGGAACTTGAGAAAAGTCACATTTTAATAATTAAATTATCAGTCTACCATAGTTTGAAGGAATCTAAACAAGGCCTATGGTTGAAAGGCCTTCAATTATGTAGATATTTGTAAGCATTATGTTAGTGAGAATTTCCAGGGAATGCCTAAAATGGAAACAAAATATGACCAAAATATGATCATCTCTGCATCAAGTAACCCAGTCATCATGTGGGATGCAATCACAACATATTCAATGACATCTGAACCCACTATTTGAGATTCATCAAAAATTTGTTCTTGACTACTTTTCTTCATTCCTAGATTATTCTTAATATTTCTTTTTACATTGGAAAATTTCTTTCAATATTAGGGGTTTTTTTGTTCATAGAGAAATAATTTTTCATTTTAAATTCTGCGTTATTGTGTGGCTTTTCTCTTCTAATTATATGCGTACTGATAACATCCTAATATGTTTATTCAGCATTGTTATATACATATGGAAGAATTAATGGTATTCAAAAGAATCAATTAAAACAAAATAAACACCACTGATTTCTGCCATAGGTGTTACATGACAGGAAGAAGTGAAAATAATATTCACTGAGGAATCACTCTTAGGTGGCGTATTAAGTCACTTGATATTCATCATCTCATTTTGCCCTTGCCAAATTAATCAGGAAGCAGAGAGAGAAAGTCTACTGGACAGTTACAAAATATATATTCCAAAGACATGCCCCAAATGCCCGCCTCCTCCAGCCACACCTTACCCATCTTTAGTTATCTTTCAGCCAATCCTTTTAAGGGAAATAATTGTGATAAGCTTCTTATAACCAAATTATTTCTCCTCTAAACCTTCTTGGATTGTCTCACACATGAGACACCTCACATCGAAACCATGACAGACACTATCAATACAAATGTAATAAGCAGCCTGATATGTAGAACAGACTTGAAAGGGTACTGTACAAAGGAGGAAAATTAAATAGCTGATATTTGAAAATATATTAAATTTCAAAAGTACTTATGGAAATGAGATCTGGATTTTAAAACAGAGAAATATGAAACAGCAATGATTGGCTCTTTCAAGCACCACAACCACTACAGAATATCTGTGAGAATGGAAGAGTTCAGACTTTTAGAACACCAGAGGATACTGTGTTGGATTTTAAAGACCACATTTGATTTCTAGAAAGATTACAGTATCATTGCTCATGATAAGCACCACACTGATGCTTATCAAGCTCCAAGGGAGCGTGTTGAAACCAGGCCAAGAAGCAAGACTTTCTCCCTATGCTTCCTGACTAATTACGTGAGGTGCTTTCCTTCACCACACTTTTCCACCATGATGTTTAAACTCACCTTGAGCCCCAAGGAATGCAGTTGGCTCTCTATGGACTGAGACCTCTGAAACTGTGAGCCCTGAAATAACTCTTTCCTCCTCTACAATTGTTATTATCAGGTCTTTTAGTCACAGCAGTGAAAAAGCTGACTAAAACAGTGTCATTAGGTATTTGTTTTTATACTTTGTAGTAGTTCTTTTTTAGTTCTATGTAATCCAAATATCTTCTTTGATTCTTTATTTTTTTAAACATTTATTTGCTTAATGTTGTCTTTGTGAAGGGAAGTTATTAATTTTAAAGGAATTACAAAAATATCCTTAGGAATCCATATTTTATGTCTTATATTAAAAATATGGAAAAGATCTTTTAGTCTGAATACATAAATTTCCAAGAGAGATTTGTTACCACCCTATATCAACAAAAACAAAAAGCATGACCTAAAACATTAAAAAATTGAAACACATTTAAAAACATGAGGACATCAGGAAGTTTAAATGAAACAAACTTCCAAAAATATCGAAGAACATCATCTACAGAATGATTCTGTGCCAAGCCACCAAGTTTTTCTCAAGAAGGAGAAAAAACAGTCAAGCAGACTGTTTTCTACGTGGAAAACTTCTTCAAAACTTATAGTGGTAAAGTTGTATAAGAAAATGCTCATGATCTCCATAAAACACAGGTAAATTGGCCTACCCAGGCTGAAGAATGACAACAGAGCTGAACAAAGTCAATGTACAGAAAAAAGGAGGTTGTATCTGAAGAGTAAAGAAAATCCTATGGTACTCTCCTACCTGGCAACCAGACTTCAATGCAGGGAAATGTCAGCTAAATTTCCCCAAAGCTGGCAGTTTAAGTACAAAAAAAAAAAAAATCACTGGGATTCTAGGGCATATTCATTGAAAAGTACAGATTTCACAAGCAAAATATTTAAATTTAGTGATGAAGTAAACAATGCTAAAGCACAAACAAATTTTAAATCTAGTTCATCCACTGAGTCAAAAGACTATGTATGGATTTAGCTCTCATTCCAAAGCTCTAAGACAAAAAGTGCATACCCTTTTTTAGATATAAATATTATTTACAATCTTCTTTACTGTTATTTTACATGAAATGTCCAGCACATAACAAAATTATAAGACACTTATTATAAGGCAAAAAATTATATATATATAATTTTTTATACACACACACACACCACACTAAGCATCCATACTTAGATTCATAGTTAGAAATGCTTGACAGGAATTTTTTTTTCATAAGCATAATAAAATATTAAAAGATCTAAATGGCAAAATGGACAAGACATACTTTCAACAAATATAGCTTTTATGTATTTAGTACCATGTAATATAAAAAGCCTTTATAATTCAAAGTGAAAAAAATTGCATAAGTCATAAATCTTTCAAAAAAGATATCAGAATTATCATATGATCTGCAATTCAACAATGCTATTAGGTAAATCATATTAAAAACAAAATGAATAAAAAAAGAGTTTTAGTTGTAGTTAATCAGAAACACTAAATTTGAACGTACCAGTCTAAAATTTAGCAAGGATGTGGTGTACCTATATCTTCACACGTTGTTTGTGAAAATACGAACTTGTTGTCCATTTTGGAAAACCGTTAATGAATATAGTAAATTTATACAAATATCAAACATCTAATGTTTTTTCTCCAAAGGACTTATGGAAGACTGTTTATGAAGAGAATAGTATAAGAAATTGTGTGGTGTTGGTACAATGTAATATTAGCAAGTGATTTAAAAATAAAAATATTAAAAATAGAAACCAAAACCAAACAGTTACACAATCTATGCTTCCATTTATATTAAACCCAAGAAGATTCTAAACTAATCTCGAGAGTACTAATTTCTTAATCATTGCTAGTCAAAGTGATTACCTGGAACTGGTAGGCACGGATCCCAAGAAGTCTTTCTGCATGGTAAAAACATTGTGTAGTTTTATTTTTATGATCATTACATGTATATATAGTGTGCAAAATATTGAATGCTTAAAGTCCTATTCTCCATTACGTAGGACATAAACTAATTTTCTATCAAATAAGACTATTGCCTACCTTCAGTTACTTATAGTTTAGTTAAAATACAAAATAAAACATTTTCTACCGGAAATAAAGAGGATAGGTACCCTAATAACTTCTAATTCCTTATACATTTTTTTTCTCAAATTTAAATCTTTGATATTTTTTTAAAAAATCATTTTAATTCCCTGGATAAAACAATGTAATTTATCAAAAAGATAAACCTTAACCCACTTATGAGTGATGCTTTTTTCATTATGCCATCTATGTGTATGGGTATATTTCTGGGTTCTAAATAATATACCACTGCTTTATTTATCTATTATTGTACAATTTTCAAAACTTCTTAATTAATATAGCTCTATAATGGTTTTCAATGCCTTATAAAACTCTCCAAGGACAATTATTTCTCTTCTACTAATCACCATCTTCTCCCAGCCCACACAATAGCTATTTCTAAACATTACTATATATTCCTCAGTGTTCTTGCTTTGACCATGTTCCCCATTACACTCAGCAGAATACCTTGAGTCCTACTTAATAGAGAATATAATGACTTCCAATCCTTCCACCTACAGACTTATCAGCATCATCAATCATTCTTATAGCCTTCCTTCCAGTTTAGTAGAGGAGATGTTACTGCTGTGGAATAGCAGTAACTATCCTTTGAATCCCATCACCTCCCATTTTGTCAGGCATTTTATGCCATTCATTACTCTTTCTTTCCATATGTTATCTAATTTTAAAAACATTTTATCTCAGATTTTTTTCTATTTTCAAAAATAACAGATTTTAAATATAAATCTTAAGATTCAAATAAATTAGAAAATATGTTGATATTTATATCTATTCTGTATGTGCATATAGTATCTGCCAATGTTATTGCTGTATATGAAATAATATTGTACTTAAAGGTTTAACAGTAGGACTCCTAAACATGTCTAATGTCATCAAAACTTCCTATAATACATGAAAACCTCTAAATGGAATTACATTATATGGATGTAAACATATCCCCATTGTAGCATAGTGTGTTCAAAATAATAAAAGTACTTGTGATTTTTTAAATGATACAATTAAGAATCCTAAAATATGAAGACTCTTCTCACATATTCATGTTGTGATTATGATACATACATATTTTTTATAAACCTTTCTTATTGACACAAATAGAGGAAAATGAACTTTATTATCAACATTGATATTTTCTTTTAAGTCATCTCTCCTAATTATTTTACATGCTAATATACAAAATGTCTAGAATTTCCTAATGGCTAAGTGGTATTCCGAAACTATTGTGCTCTATTAACTAATCTCCTATTTTTAATTTTCCATCCTCTACCCTCCATTATTTCTCTGAAATACTCTTATCTATCCCTTTGCTAATGTTTATAAAGTTTTTGTTTTGAATTCTGTTCTCCATGGATGTAATTTTTCCTGAAGTATAAATCACAGATTCCACACAAATCTCCAAAATAAATTTGATCTGTTTTCAAATCTTACATCCATAATTGATTAGAAGTTGGTTGATTCCAAAGGCAAATGAAAGTGAACATTTCTAAATAAGAGTAATCTGTTTCCTCAAAACTTGATGCCACATTTTCATATTACTCAAGAATCTTTTTGATATTAGTTCTGTTTTGGTAAATGACGATCTTGTTTCTCTACTTACCTAAACCAGAAATAGAAATCATCATCAAATCCCTCATTCCTCATAGCTAGTCAGGGGCAAAGTACAGCAGACTTCCTTATTGCCATTCAAAATTGTTTCCTCTGCCATCTCCTCAGTCCAACTGCTTTATTATTGTTTGCTTATATTTACACTTAATTACTAAGTGAGCATTTTAATTGACCTCTCTGAAGTCACCCACATCCCCACTCTAATATTTCAACATATACACTGCTACTGGTGTGATATTTTTCTAAAATATGGTTAATCATTACTTAGACTTATTTTGCTTGAAAATAAGTTTTATTTAATGTTAACATGAAAAAGTAATTTCCCCCTGCAATCACAATTCAAAGATATTCCCCAATATCATTGTCTGGCTAGTCAAACTAATCTATGTATTATTGTGAAGTGACTAAATTATTATTCAAATGACTTTAAAATAGTTTATCCAGATTATCATGGTGAATTCAACTGAATCACATAAACCCTTAAAGGAAAAAGAGGAAGGCAAAAGGAAGATAAAGATGAGGATAGTCATAGTTATTGTTTGCTTATATTTACACTTAATTAGGGAAGTGGTCAGGGAAGTCAGAAAGATTCAAAACACGGGACGAATTCAACCCCACTTTGATGAAGGAAAATCCACGAAAAGCATGAGCAAGAATGTAGGTCATACAAAAGAACAAATTGTGGGCCCTGCTGATGGCAGGTGCTGCAGCCTGGCTGGGCACAATTCAGGAGCCACTTATCAAAAGAAACTAACTTTATTTTTAGAACCACACACGCCAACCAAAACAGCTCCTCAAGAAAAATTCTCAGAGCCCAACTGCCACCACCGGCTTCCCACAAGCCTCTCCTCCACCCCTTTTTACAGGTAGACATTGAAGTGGACCTAATTCGGTTTTCTTTTTAAAAGCCTCTAAAAACAAAAAGCAGCTTAAAACCTAACTACAATGAATTTAAAAAAATGTATTCACTAAACTACTGGTCTCCGGCACCATTTTCTGTTTTCTGTTGCTTTGATGCAGTCTCTTCTTTGTCTGGTTTTGGGCCCCGGAGCATTGGGCCCCCCTGTCCATTTTTTGGCAATGGAGCCCGATGCCTTTCTCCATGATATTGTGGATAAACACTCGGTCCTTGTTCATGTTTTGATAATGGAGTACCCTCTATGGTGGTTTGAGAACGACATTCATTAGCCCAATGTCTCCCTCTACGGCAACGTGGGCAAATACCCGGTATTCGATTCCTTTGATACCTAGTTTTGATAAACCCTCCTCCTATGGGGCAATTTCATTTAAAATGTCCTGTTTGTTCACAATTGTAGCATGTTCTTGGCCTGGCATCTAAAGACTGTTTTACTGAAGCTGCCACGATTTGCCCTTGTTCATTAATGTCTCTGGCATCTAAAGCCTGTTTTACTGTAGCTGCCACGACTTGCTCTTGTTCATCAATGTCTCTACATAACTTAATATATGTGTTTAAATCTTCATGTTTCCATGGTCTAATGATATCTCTGCACCAACGATTCTCTTGGTCATAAGCCAGTTGTTTTATTAATGGCATTGCTTGTTCTGTATTCCCCAAAACTCTGGTAGATGTTTGAATAAGCCTATCTACAAATTCAGTGTAAGATTCATTAGCTCCTTGTATTATCTTAGATAATTGACCTTGTAAACCTCCATGTCCTTGTAAAGTCTTCCATGCCTTAACTGCATCTACAGCAAATTGTGAATATACACCAGGATCATATGCAATTTGTTGCTGATGATCCTCATAAGGTCCCTTTCCTAACAAAATATCTAGATTTCTCTGAGGATAACCAGCTGCTGCATTTTGCCTAGCCGTCTCCTTGCAAAATTCCTCATTGGCAACCTTCCATAACAGGTATTGTCCTCCATTTAGCACAGCTTTACACATATTAGCCCAATCTGCTGGCGTCATGTTCAAGTTGTTAATGGATTCGACCAAGCTTACAGTGAAGGGTGCCTGAGGACCATAGGTTGTTACAGCCTCTTTTAGCTGCTTCACTCTTTTGAAATTTAAAGCATGGTACATTTGCTGCCCTCCTACCTCAAATACAGGGCATGTTAATACTTGAGATCCTGTCTCAGGATCCCAACTATCAACTGTGAGGGTTGGGAGCCTCCCAGCATATGGAGGTGGTGCTGTTGATTGGACACTCATGCCCTCTGGTGATAGAAAGGTGTTAGTAGCAGTCTCCTGTAGAGGTGGTGCTATTGGTTGGACACTTACGCCCTCTGGTGATAGAAAGGTGTTAGTAGCAGTCTCCTGTTGTAACTTTTCCCCTGATGGCTTTTTCTGCTCTAAACTTCCTTCTCTGTCTGACTAGCTTGAAAGACCTTCTCTTTTACTTGAATTTTTTCCTCTTTCTGACTAACTTGAGAGACCTTCTCTTTTACTTGAATCAATATGTCTTCTCCTTCCTCTACCTTTGTCTGAATTGAAGGCTTTGGACTAAGCAAACAAGATATGAACGTCCACAATGGCAATGTGCCAACTGGCAGAGTTCCTGGGCTGTTCTTTTCTATTCTTTTTAAATCTTCACCATGATGGTTCCATTGTGATATATTTAACAACTCCTCCTTAAAAAGCCATGGATTTTATTATGTCCCAGTACTTTGTCCTTTCTTTCTGGTAACTCATTTTAAACTAACTTCTATTATTGGCACCGATAATCATCTTTCTATTTATTTAAAAGGCATTTTTCTAAAATAAAACCATCCCTTTTTTTGAGTAAATTTTTAGTATCCATGCGTGCCTCTTTTCCAAGTAGATTGATTATTATTATTATTATTATTATTATTATTATTATTTTAGTAACAGGATAATCATTTGCATTCTTCTTTAGAAAACAATGTTAGAAGATTGTTAGCTGATCTATTTTTTTTTCATTCCTAGCTTATTCTTTCCCAAGCTGGAGGTCATCCACATGTGACTGTGTGCTTCACCTTATCTACCCTAACACTAAGCACCAAAACATAGTCTACACTTGGCTTTTCACATTTTGTGCCATTCAAGGCAAAGGCCAGGATGAATCCTAATACTCATTCACACAAAGATAATGAATTTGGGCCAGATATGTTGGTACATGCCTACAATTCCAACAATTCAGGATGCTGAGACAGGAGAATGCCAAATTCCTGGCTAACCTCAGAAGCTTAGCAAGATCCTATCTCAAAAACAAGCAAACAAACAGCAGAAGGGGGTGCAACGAGGGATGTAGTTCATTAGTAAAATGACCATGGATACAATCCCCAGTACTGGAAAAAACAAAAATAAATAAATGTATATGAGATGTGTGTATGTGTGTGTATAGCATATGAATTGATCTGGAATTTTTTCATCTATTTTTATTTGGTTCAGAATGCATCTTTAGGAGACCTCATTAATAAGCTAATTTAAAATCTCACACCAGGCAATAAAGTTTAATTTTCAGCACCATGTCATTATCCTAGAGATAATGACTCTATTTAAAATAATTTTGTCAGAGTTTGTAAATATCTTTTCTTGTGCTAAATCTGAGGCATGCATTTTTTAGTCATACTAGTCAGCAATTAAATAATCCATAGGATCTGTGTTGATCATTTGTATATGCTAAATATGAACATACATACATGGATGAATAATACCAAGGAATAATAATTTTAGTGTTATAGAATCCTAAAAGAAAGAACATGGATCATTGTTTTACAATTAACTTTTGCTTCTGCTTACAAAATATAGGTGATAATATCAGTTTAATGATGGTGTATGACTTTCTTTGATATAAATCTTTGTTTTGCATAATTAGGAATAGAACCTCACAAATTAATTTGATTAATGATGAATAACTTTGTATTTAAGTTACATTATACTGAAATTCATGTTTTGGAGTATTTCTTTTACTCATCAATATTTTTGAATCATTCATTTTTCCTTATACAATGTTGTTCATATAAAGGAAAACAGTAAAGTGAGGTTGAATGCCAGATGTTTAATGAGTACCACTTCATCTAGCCTACTTCAAACAGCATAATGCTCTTGCAGAGGAAGGATTTTCTGTCAGTATTTCATTTAAAAATACAGTAAATACTTCTAAATGATTTAATGACTCTGTTATTTCAAATCAGTTAATGATTCAACTGAACAGGGGAAAATATGTTTATTTCCACATTAATTCTATGAAATTACATCAGGTCAAGTAAACAATATTGAGATGTTTAGGATAAATAAATACCTGTATAAATAGAGCATATTTGCATATTTGTCTACAGAAATTACTTTGTTCTCTTTCTAAGCATAAGGTCAGAATGCAATTTACCTGCAATAGCAAAACACAAAAAGAAAAATAAAACACTCATTTTTTCAATTAAACTCTCTGTTCTGCCTTACTCCAAAGTTTAACTCCTCATTGTAAAAGCCACACCATTTTGGACAATTGAATCTCTATTCCTTGTCTGCTAAATCTACATTAGACTAAGGATTTACCCCAAATTTGTTGAGAGGATTAATAGATACTCCATGTAAAATGTTTAGTGCATAATTCGGAAACTTGAAAGTGTCTAGTAAATGTTAATTATCATTATTTTCATTATTTCTGAAAGCACTAATCAGATCAAATTAATCATCTTACATTTTAGACCTCTATTTCTACTAAAATAAAATGGTAAGAAAATTCAAAATGATGGTCCAATTTTCTTTGACCCTTGGCAGTGATCATCGATGTGTCTGTAAGACAGCATACTTATACAACTAATTTGGAAAATGAAATGCAGCTCTCTTCCAATTTGACTATTTTTTTCAGGTGATTAAATGATGCCTGAATGCCTGAACTAGCATTATTGTTAAGATTTAAAGTCAATTTATATCATCTTTCCTCTAGGTTTTGTTTAAATTATTAAGATTGTTATTACATGGAGGCATATTTTTGTGACAAATCTGTCTTTAAGTTCTTTAAGTTTTAATTAAAAACATTGTTTTTAAGATCAAAACCAAATTAAAGAGTGTTATTCTTAAATGTTTTTTGTATGTTAAATATCTTGTTTAATTTACAGCTATGGTGGTAAATGTCTATAATCCATGTTTCCAGGTAGGCTGAGGAGGGAGGATTACAAATTCAAGGCCAGTTGGGAAATTTAGCAAGATGCTGTCTCAAAATAAAAAAAAGTGAAAAAAAGGAGCTGTGGTTGTAGTTCAATGACAAAGAGCCCATGGATTCAATCTCTGCAATCAGAAAAATAAAATTAGTTTAACTTAAGTAGGGTATAAATTTAAATACATACCAAAGTTCTCAGACACTGCAGATGTACTGACTCTCTTATTAAAAAATACCCTTAAGTATATTGTTCATTTGTGTTCAAACCAAAAACTTTATGTCATTCAGCTTTTTATTTCTTACACTGAGAGTGTTTAACATTATTCCTGATAGGTTTTAAAAGGTAAAGAGATATATAATTCTTCAGAGTATTGGTATGAGTCATGCAATATATTAAGTCTTACACAGTTTTTAATAAATTTCTCTCATTAAATATTATACATAGCATCTCATATAATGCACTACAACAAAAGAAATCATACTTTTATAAGCATAGTGTTGTGTGTATATTCAGTGCTTGCCTAGAATGTATGAGCTCTGAGTTCAATTCCAAATAAAAGCCAAAAAAAAAAAACCTTACCTGAAATAGAAAGTGAAAAAAATTGGTTTTATGGTTTAGATATTAGGTATCCCTCAAAGATCATGGGTGAGATAATGCAAGAAAGTTTAGAGGTGAATTCACTAGGTTATGAGCATTTTAACCTTATCAGTGAATTAATCCCATCATAAGGATTAACTGGTTGGTACTTGTAGGCACATAGGGTGCATAATTGGGAGCATGACTTTGGGGTATATAGGGAGGGGTATCTTTCTCTCTGTTTGTTTCCTAGCTCATGTCTAGATAGGCTTGTAAAACAACATCTGACATGAGACTCTGATGTCAAACCTTTTTTAATCCCTCCATTTAAGTTTAAAGTTTAGATACATATTATCAATCAAAATCATTAGAGATTACTTGGCAGTTAAGTATTCTTTGATGTATACTGAGTATGTCTTTTTTTTTTTTTTAAATTTAGCCATCCCTTTATTATACAATCATGCCAAGAGGTTGGTCAAATTGTGCCATGGTAGATGCAGTTTTGGGAAATAACAAGACTTAATAAATGTCTGTAGACAGATGTCTAATAAGCAAAATGGAAACAAAGTTTCAGTGGGTAAATTCAATGATAATTAGCTTTAATCTCCATCTTTCCTTCTCATCCCATCATTATAAGTAATAGGACTATAACATTTTTTCAATCTAGACTGAACCCAGGAGTACTTAAGCACTGAGCCACCTCCCAATCCTTTTTATGTTTTATTTTGAGACAGTGTCTTGCTAAATTGTTAAGGGCCCTGCTAAATTTCTGAGGCTGACATTGAACTTGTGATCTTTCTGCCTTAGTCTCCCAGTTGCTGGGATTACAGATGTGCACCACTAAGACCAGTGACAAATGTAACATTTAGTACTCAATTAGTAATGTGAACATTAAGATTTTAATATAAATATTGATAAACTTTGCATATATATCTAGCTACCATTCCATCTACAATATTATATTCCTACTTCCACTGTATTATTATTTATATTATTTATTTTTTTCTATTTTAAAGAAAAGAAACATTTGATAGGTTCATAATACAATCTTGTAATTATGATTCCATGGAGCTCTGAGGGAATCCAGATGATATTAGTATTTTATATGTAAGTATATGTGTGTGTGGATGTGTGTTTTCTAGCCAACTAGTATAATAGCTGAAGGATTGAGATGTCCTTTCAGAGTGTTAGTCATAGAGTAAGTACTGTAAAAACAGGTTAGATGAAAGGAAGAAAAGTTAAGGGGTGAGGAAGAAGAAAATTGAAATAAAAATTGTGAATTCTTAAATTCATAATTATGAAAAGTTCAAAATAAAAAAAAGCTTTAGTAGTATTTCCAAACAAATTGATTTCCTAACACAATTAACGCTTTTCAAAAATGTTTATTTTAAATTTATATATGGAACATTGAGAACATTTCAGTCATTTTAATATGGGTACCATCAATATAAATAACTTTCAAAAGAATATGAAGCATGTTATAAATTTTGGCATATAAATTACATATCTAACAAAAATTGAAGTTTTAAAAGAAAAGCTATTAAAATTTAGGGAGGATTATTTTAAAAAACATCCTGTTATATTATTAGATGATTATTAGGGACTTTGTTATAATTAAGAAATGGAAAGCATTTCTTCAAAATTACCTAAAAGTCCCCCAAACTTCCCCTAAATTCACAAATTTAATCCAAAGCTGAAAGTGTAATTATAAAATATAAATGAGATTTCTAAATCTATGATGACTTTTATTTAACTCAAACCTAGTCAGTATTAGAAATTACCCTTGGTTTTAAAGAACAACTCAGCTTTTCCAATTACATTAAAAGCATCAATGAATTTCCATTATTATCATATGTGCAAGAGAAAAAAATAATTTAATTTTCTATGTCCTATATTTCTTGTCATTTCTCAAGAAAATAAAATGGAGAAAACATTCAAGTTGCATTTATTATAAACATATCATTATGGAATTCTAAGCATTTAAAACAAAAAAATATCATTCACATAAAATATGGTGTAGAATAATATTTACAGTAGAGGAAGTTTGATATTAATACAAATATTTAAAATTATTATGTTATGACTAAATCTCCTTCAGAGAAAAATGTCAAAATTCATTTGGAGATTGTTAAATTCTGTTATATCAATATTCCTGTGTTTCTTAAGTAACTATTTCTAGTTGAAGATAGGGAATGAGGTGAATGGTAAGAAAGCTAGAGCACAGTTATAATCCTGGGAACTTTCTTGTCATACAAATTTGGGAGTTCACCATATTTGTGCTCCTATTCACTAGAAAAAGGAATATTGTTTTTTTAAAAAAGTGGGCATATACTAAGAAAATGAACTGACTTTATGCTTTTTATACCGTGAGCTAGTTTTCGTGTCTAAAGTTAAAGTTGCAGTGTTACAATTAATTACATTTTTAGAATTATTAGAAATATAAATGTAGTTTTGGAGACAACACTTTTCAAACAACCAGGTAAATTTCATAGTTTTGTATTTATTGACATTTTCTACTTACTCTAATTTATTAAATTAATGCAAGCATAATTATAATACAGTTCTGGAAATTTTTCAATTTATTTGAAGTTAGCATTCTAAAGTAATTTACATATTCAGAAAGTCGAAGCATAAAGTTCATTTGAATTATTCATTTGTGTACTTTTAATATTTATTTTTTCCTCAAGCCCCCTTATTTTTGCTATACAAAAAGAACATGAATTTTCCTGTAATGATTCAAAACAAGATGTCTTTTAGCCTAATGTTTATCATAATCTTTATAATACTTTTAAAGTTATCTTAATGCTATATCTTAATTTAATGCTATATCTTGATATCTTCGCAGTAGTGTTTTTAATATTTATCTTTATTTTCATGCCACAAACACTAGAAATGCCAATTTAACTTTAACTAAAAATAATAAGTATAGTCTACTGAAAGAGAAAAATAAGCATTAAAGGATGTGTTTCATGAATAGCATACAATAAAAGTTTTATATATATATATATATATATATATATATATATATATATATATATATATATATATAAAACTTAAAATGTATTTAACAAAATGAAAAGTGGTATTGATGTGTTAGTTCACTATATCATCATTAGAAGCAAAATATATTTTATTTATTCTATCAGAATGCATGAAATTTAATCACATTTTCTTACAATTTTTAAAGACTCTTAAGAATATGACAACAAATACGGAAAGTAATCCCTAGCTTCCAATTCTAGTTCTCTCAGATTTTCAGGTTAAAATTATTAAATTGGCTTATATTTTTAATTTTGTCTTTCTTATTTCTTAGATAATATTTAAATCTAAATTTGTCTTTGAATATAAGACATAGATCCATAAGATATTCTCAGGATCATATTCATTATCGAAGATTGCTCTTGAAATTTAACACTAGACAACTATTAATTCCAGAAAATATTTTCATTGCATTTACTGTATGCCAGGTATTTCTGTTTCAAACATTCTGTATAATTCTTGCAACCTCTCAATGAAGTAAATTTTACTATTAATTTCAGTTTGCAGAGAAGGAAATTTTAGCACACAAAGATCAGATTACTTGTCAGCACCATAAACCCAATAGGTAACAGAAACAAGTTTCAAACTTGGGCTAGGACACAATTTAAACTTTACCACGTGCTGTTCATCTAGTTCCCATTCTTCCTCTACAAACATAGGAAGGAATAAATTTTGATTTTGTGGAGATTTTAAGGCTATGGGGCAACCTTCAACAATGTAGAGACATCATGAAAAGAAAAAGAATATCAAAATTACAAATATTTATTATACAGTGACTATTTAATTAAAATTAGAAAATCACAATAAATATATTAAAAATTAAAATACTGCAAAACACATAATATGAAATCAGGATGGTTGCTCAGTAACTCAGTGACATGCTACACTTGACATTTTCTGATCATTTCTTTATAGGAAAATATTATAAACTAAATTTTTACATAAGCAATAGAAAGGTAACAGTACTGCCTTTGATTTTTTACAACATTATTTTTAGTTTTTATTTAAAAAGTATAGTACTTCACACATAGGAATGTATTTCATAGTACCTATATAGGATTTGATCTATAATAACAATAATATAATACTTTAATAATATACTCTTCTTTCCACACTTCCTTCACAGTTAAAAGAAAGTGACCAAATCCATTATACTCCTAATTTAGACTGAAATAACATTCATTTGTAAATATTCACCACCCATACCTTGTCTTCTACTGATAGTTTTGTTAATTGAAGGTATCAGAAATGATAATTTTATTAACCTGGCAATGTCTTAATGTGAAATGTTAATGCATTGTGAAAACAATAATATTAGTGCCTTTAATTCTAATCCAATTAGACAATGAATTAAAGAAAACCAGAGCCAATGCAAAAAATCCAGCATCATGTCAGCACTGATCCCAAAAATCAGAACAAGTAGGATACACACACAAACACACACACACACACACACACACACACACACACACACACCACGCAATATATATATATATACACACAAACTAACATATATATACACACACACACACACACACACACACACATGTATACACACACATATATATGTATCTATGTGTGGGTTTGTGCATGTGTGTGTCTATCATCTATCTGTCCATTTCTATCTTTGAGAGATTTATCTAAATTGATTGGATCATGTAATTTTGAAGACTTCAGGAACTTTATGGGCCCAGGGTAAGCTATGGTCTTCGGGTTGTCATTTATTTTCTAAAAGAAACTGACATATTATGGAGTAAAATATTAGCAAACTCCAAGCTGTATACTCAAAAGAATGACTAAGATACATTATTGAGAATTATAGAGTACCACTTATAAGGTATAATGAAACAGTTTTGATTGCATAAGCCATGTTGGCATTATTTTACCAACTTAATTTTATGTTTCCTTTAAAACTGAAGACATTTTATCATAGTAGCTAATTCTTTCTCATTCACTCGTTTTATTTTGTATTTCCATTCCCAATCTCAGACCCACTCACTGAGTAGGGAGGGGTAGAGAGAGAGAGATAACAAGAGAGAGAGATACCAACCTGATAACGAAAATACTTTTTAAATATATTACTACTAGTGAAGAATAAAATCATTTTTAATGGTAGATATGCATGATATATGTGCTATGATGCACATTCATGATGCACACTGTGTAGAAGAACTATCCCTGTGGGAACCATTAACAAAACATTAAAGAGGTTTTGTTTAACACTCAATGCCTTCCTTCAAAGTTTGTTAATTTCATATAATCCCAATGTCAAAGCATCATTTTCAACACATTGAAAACATAATTGCCTTTTAAAAATGCAATGAGTACAGATAAAAATTTTATCTTCTTAGTGAGAAAACCAGTAGGATGGCAAAACTCGTTCAAAGAAAGACACAAGAAACTGTATTTTCAATGAAAAAAATGTCAAAATATGATTGCTAAATTAGACAGAAAATTGATTAACACGCATAGGGCAAAGAATACATACTATCTGTAGTTGTTATTTCTGCTGGACAGAATTAACAGAAAGCTCCTTCAACAAAAAATATCTGCATTATTTAAATTTTCTACATATTTATTAGTAGTGTCAAAGAGGCTAGACCCTAATCAATAAATAATAACCCTGAATACAGATGGCATCTGCATAAAGGACTAGGACCCTATACTTTGGATGTTGTTGGAAATACTAATGAGAGTATGTATGTGAATTGCTTTAAAAAATAGAGTATACTAGGCAATGTTACACTCCCTTGGACAGTTGGTTATTTTATTTCTTTCTTTTCTTTTTATTTTTGGCAATTTTGCTAAAAACCTAAAACATTAAATTGTTTTCATAGTTTAGGAATTCTTTTTTATTTAATAAACCATAGTTAAGCAGTGCCATTATATTTTCTTGTAACTGTGGTAACAAACATATCTCCATGATTTATCTGTCTTGAAAGAGTCCAAAACAATTTCTCTGCACATCTACATACCATCAAATTTTAACTACAAATGAGATTGATTTGGGGAGATTCCATGTTCAAATGGCAGAAAGAAGAAAAAAACCTAGACTAGTACAAAATTATGTGATGATACACAAGACATTGATGTTACTAAAAATATAGACATATGATAAAAACCCATAAAATAATTTTACTTTTTTAATTGAGGGAGATCTAGGTTCTTGGACAAATGAACTGAGAGATAAAAGAAAAAAGTCTATATTGTACTCCATGTGTTTACATGATAGTCATAAATTCTGTTCATATATTATTTGAGACAATTTATTATAATAAATAGAAATAACTTGTAGTGTCACATCTTGATTTTAATGTTTTAAATTTATTTTTGGGGTTCTCTGCAGACCCAGGACTTTTAAACACATAAATTGTTAGAGAGTTAGGCAAAGCTGAATTTTAAAATATCCGTTTGACTTTTTTAAAGACATCTCATCATGGTCTCCTGAAAACATTTTTTTTCACCTGAAAACATTAATCTGCAACAACATACCTTTAATTTCAGGCACTGTTGCAGACCAATGGTAAACCTATATTGGTTAAGTATTGTTTTTGCAGCTAAAATGGTAATTTTATCAACATGTATGTGCCTCAGTTTCTTGTTCCATGTATTTTTTTTTGTTTGTTTTAATCAGCTATGGCTGATTCTAAAAAAAAAAAAAAAAGTGGAGGAATAGTACAATTGGGAATAATAGATTTTAAGAAAACATTCAAGAAAAAATATGCTTTAAGTAAATAAATGTCAAATTGTGATTTGATTTACCAAACCATATTTAATGTTATCAGTTTTGAGTAAAATACTATTTTTGAATGAGTTCTATTCAGATTGGGGTAATATTTATTTTCAATATTTGGATAAAGGATATTGACATTAATTTAAAGAACAAGCCAGTATTTGATTAATAAAATTTGACTGGGATTAATGTTACATCTGTGCATTAATACAATTGTACATGGATCTCCCTTATATTGAAAAAGGGTTCTTGCAGGAAATACAAAATAAGTTCATGTTTGCCATGGTTCATGTTTGCCAGTACCTATGGGATTTCTCCCTCTCTCTGTCTCACTTTCTTTCTGATTTTGGTAATAATAACAAAATAAAATATTTAGTTATCAAAAATTGATGTAAATAGTATGTAATTCATGGATGTATATTCTTATTTTTCTAAATCTTAAATTAATTGCTATTTCACACATTAGAACATAGGATAAGATAAACAGCACCAATTGCTATCAGCAGTTTCTTTAGATCTGGGGATTTCTGTTTGTGTAACAACTTCTGTTATAACAGGATCACTGGCAATCAGAAGTATACATAGATGAGAAAATATAAAAGCAAATACATAGTAAAAAGTGATATGAATAAATATGGAAAAATGGACAAGAAAAGAGTACAGATGAAGTATCAACAAGAGTTGTTGGAGAAGCAAAAAGAGTCATAGTATGAAGAAATTTTAAGGCATAAATTATTATTTCAACTCTTTATCTGACAAAATAATAAAATAAAAATATTTAAGAAGAATGATAAATAATCATTTTAGAAGTTGCAAAGGGGAGGACCAATTTTCAACATTGAATATTTCATTGCTATCTGATTCTTTACTAACAGGGAGAACAACCCTGTTTTCTGGCACCTCACAAGCATTTTCACTCTGACATTATTATATCTACATAAATAAACTGAAAAAAATAATCTGTCCCTTTGGAGAGGATCTGCAGAGACATATTTTTCAAGACCCACTTATTAGGGAAGTATCTATAGATCAACAATTTTATATAAGACACTAGCATAAAGAATGGATCATTAAAATACTTGAATACAGTGAAGGCAAGTATAACATAAACAGAAATGTAGGAATTATTAATTTTCAAATAATTGTCACAAAGTTAATATATGTAGCTATGACCCATATGAAAAAATAGAATATTTCTAGGACTTCCACTATATGCCTCCTGCTACTCACCACTTTCAGCTTTTTCAAAGGTAAAAAGAATTAGGGTTGTTTTATAATACTGATAAAATTTTTCATGTTTAAATTTAGAATAAATGGAAACTTAACATATTTTCACATTTGTGGTCTTTCTTCCAGATGTATATGTTGTCTGAAAGTTATTCGTTGATATACTACTTAGCAATAATTATTTCATTTTTGTTGCAAATGATATTCTACTATAAAATGCACCACGATGAACTTCTCTATTAGCCTACTAATGGAGATGTATGTATGTTGTTTTCAGGTTTTGAGTCAATTTCTAGATAGTTATGTTGAGATTTACTAGTTGGTGCCAGTTTCCAGCTTGACTATTAGTTTTAGAATTAACCGTAGTGTATGTAAGTACTGGTTGTTCCAAATTCTCACTAATAATTTGTATTGTTCATATTTTTATATGATCTGTATATGGGAATTATATACTATTATTTCAGTGTCTTCAGCTTTTTTTCCCCTGATAACTAATGAGGATGAACACTTGGTCAATGTTTTAGAACACTGAGTATCACTTTGAGAAAATATGTAAAATCCTTAGTCAAATTTTTATTGGACAATACTTTTTCCTTCTTGTTCTAATAGATTTGTTGGAGAGCTTTTCATCTTGGAACATACTATCCTACAAATGCCTTTTCCCACTCTGTCACTTGTCTTTCCACTTCCTTGGGATATGTATTGACTAACTGTAGACAGAAATTAAATTATAGTGACTCTTAATATTTTGTTTTTAGCTAATTGTATAGATAAAAATCATCAGAAAATTATATATAAGCATTATTTGTCACATTTGATTCCTTAAAAATAAAAATTTGTTACTACCCTGTAGTTATTTTGAAATATGGAGTTCTGAGACCTGTGCGAAAATTTTACCTTTTGAAAAATTTCTCCCAAAGATAGTAGTATCATTATTCATAGAAACAACATTGCCAGAGATTGGCCTAAAATCAGAAACATCTTAGAGCCTTTCAAAAGTTTTGTTTTGAATAATATAATTGATATTATAATAAAAAATCATCCATTTATTTATTAAGAATTTTTTAAGAATTTTGTGAATACAAATTTCCATTAGATTAACTAAATTATTAAAAAAAACAAATTTTAACTTGATTCACATGTTTTACAGTTTAAATTTGCATGAATTCTACATGGAACACTCTTTATTAAAGTCCAATCTACCTGTACTACTCCCTCTATTCTATGTCCATTATCCTGGTTTTTAAATATTCACTTTCAATTCCTTACTCATGTCCTCAGAGTTCTATCCTTTGCTCTTTTCTACCACTCTTCTTTCTTTGTCATAATACTTTCCTACATTATCCTTACACACTACGTTGTTTTCAACTGTACAGATATACACATAGATATTAAGTGAGCATCTTTAACTTAGATGATCAAATTTTCTATAGCACTTACACAAATTTTTTTTGGCTGTATCTCAAGTCAATAGCTTTCCTATTGAAAAATTTTAAGTTAGTAGGTACTACTAGGATAGGATTTGGCCATGTTCCTATAAAAATGTAAAATATTTAAGTTGTCATTTAAGACAACTTTGGATTTTAGTTAACTTATTTAAGTGTATTTAAATAAAACAAAAATAATTTGCAAACTGGACATTTATGGATAGTAAAGATAATTTTATTTCAGCACTTCAGATATATTGGGTCATAACTAGTAACCTTGTTTTAATATTAATATTTAATTTAAGATAATACTGTTTATGAGAGATGATGGATGATGGCTGATACATTAAAAAACATAACAAAGAAGGACATGCAATGAATCGCTTTTTTATAGATGCTACATTGTATTAAAACACTCTTACTCACCTGCCTACCTTAAGCTAGATCTCAACATCCCCTTTCTGAATTTTAATCCTGGGCTCACTGCAGCACCTGCTTAGTTCTCTACCTCAGATCTATTTTCACAAAGGCCATTACTGCAGTTGGTATGGGCACCTCTAAGTTCAAGCAGTGGCCAAAGAGTAGCAGCAGTCTGTAGGGGTTTGGGTGAACTATATCCATGTGGGCTGGTGTGTTCCCCCATGTGTGCTAGGCCCTTCCTGTGGCTGCATGGCAACTAGATATGAGCTCTATCTTTACTGTTTCTGTGGTAAATCTCAAATGAGTAAATAAGTTCATGTAACATACTTAATAAAATATTAGGTAAAGTTAGCAAAGCACAAGAACACAACTTATTTATTTAAGTGTTTTCTGTCATGATTGCTCATAGCAGCGACTCTAACAAGAGCCCATATCTACCCTTGCCTCATCATCTACCTTAAACATATGAATTTCCAGAGATAGATTCTTCCTGCACAGAAATGCTAGAGTTACTACTATCTGGAGTCACACTTTTTTAAAATTATAGCATTCTTATTCCAAATATTGCCTTTTAATTTGTATATTTGAATTATCTGTATTGATATTTAAATCCATTCTGTTTAATGTATGATGCTGGGGTCATAGACTGTGTCTTACCCACAAACAACCCCCTGAATGCCTGTTTCAACATACTTCTCCCCATGGTTCTAAGAAACTAAGAATATCATACTTCCATGTTAATGAATTTCAATGATACATTGAATGAATAGAGGCAAATATAAAATTTAAAATAGTATTTTATTTTATTGGTGTTGGAGATTGAGCCCTGGGGTGGTGGGCAATTGAACTACATCTCCAGTTCTCTTTAACTTTTTGATTTGAGATAGGGTCTCACTCTCACTAATTTGCTAAGACTAGCTACTAATATGTAATCCTTCTGACTCAACCTCCACAGTCACTGGGTTTACAAGCATATACCACCATGCCTGGCTTTTAAATGGTATTCAATGCCCTTATTCTATCATATTTCATGTGATCTTTATCATAGGCTAAACTTTCAAAAAGGTAGAATTTATTAAAATCTTAATTTAGTAGTTATCAGATGACAATAAAAAAGTCCTGCTTCAAATAAGCTCAGTGAAAGTAAATGATATTAGAAAGCTTGTCTTTTTTAGAAGCATTATTTAATATGTATACCTGCTCACTTTCTTGTTCCTTGAACATCATAGAACCCTAAATTAAATTTAACTATAGGTTTTAAAATATAGTTTACCTACTGAATGAATCAATTAGTATAATTGATTAGCATGAAACGAAATTGTCTGTATTTCCACCCCCCAAATTACTAGTTGCCAAATTATTTCACAGTTAATTAAAATATCATTGGTATGAAGTTTATGAAGCAGTCATGAATATCTTAAAGAGTTATTTTTAATTGCATTTTTTACTGGTGAGTCATAAACTTTAAAATATTTCTTAGAAATGTGGATGGCTGTACCTGAAGTATGTGTAGCATAGAATTTCTGTGAAGACAAATGAAAATCTTTAGTATGATTTTCTTCCACTATTTTTTTATTTAGAAAGAAATTTATGTTATTATGGTTTTATGTTTGCAAATTAATCCTATAATAAATCATGTTTTTGTTTCAGTGTTAGTATAATATTTGCTATTTATATTTGGTTTAAAATGTCTCATCTAATCCACAAAAATTGAAAAGAAGTTTTTCATATTTCAAAAATATTAATAATTAGTATCTAGCAACTTAAATATCAATAAAAAGTTAAATAACACTATACTGATTCTAACAGCAGTTTAGAATCCTTATACTATGTAATATGTTATTTCCTTATGACAGCTTTACTTCAAAGATTATTATGTATAATAATATATATATTGTATATATTGTATAATTGTAGTAATATGCTTAATAAAAAATATTTATCAACATTGTTTTTCTGTTGTATTTTTCTTTTGATTCTCGTTTTAATTTTCTTTACCTTTAATATAAGAGTTTTCTTTATAATTTCTTTATAATTAATAATTTTTCTTTATTAATTTGTCATTGCTTGTCTTGAAATTCTCATGTGCCATGAGTTATATATATGTCAACATACCATCTTTGTAAGGGATAGTAAAAATTATGTATCTGAGTAGCCAAGGCCAATATTTTTCCCTCCTGTTTACTATTTTTATGCATTACAAGGATAGCACTTTCTAACCTATAGCTTTATAGATATTTTTACATAATATATTTTAAATTTACAAAATTTCATCAGCTATCATTTGGTTCAAAATAGCATTGACTTTAGATGACAGTGTTTTAGGTTGTTATTCATATAGGACTTTACCACAGTTGGAATGGCCAGATCTTAATTGCTTATGATGAAAATGATAGTGAATACATGGCAGAGCAGAGGTTCAAATTCTATGAACTTAGTGTTGACTCCACAGCTCTCTAGAGGATACAATATTGACAGTCTGTATCTGCAAAACCTATATCTGTGGATCCAGTGAAATTCGAGTCAAAATTGTTCAGGAAAAATAATAATTAAAATGAATACAATAGTCCAAAATAACAAATTAAAACAAAATAGTGTAAGAACTATTTACACATTATTTACTTTCCATTGAGTGTAATAAATCCCCTAAAGATGATTGAAGGTATGCAGGAGATTTGTGTAGGCTATTTACAAACATCCCTTCTATGAAAAGGGCTTAAACTCCTGAGGGTTTTGGTTTCAGCGGTCCTGAAGTCAATCCTCCACAGGTACCAAAGAATTTGAGATTGACTTAGGAAAAGCAATTGAGCTCAGGCATGTAACTGAGCTCAGACACGAAACTTAGAGAACTTTCCTAAATTGTCTGATTCAATCTAGATCAGAAGTGTTTTATTTTTATTTTTTTTCTCTCCTATGTAGAAGAATTGACAAAGTGAAAAGGAAAAAAAAAGCAATCTAAGGGAGGTGACACAAATAAGGTACCTCACCATAGAACATAGTAAATAGGTTTTTATTCCTACAGAACCCCAGGCAGTGATATGGTTAATATGCATGCTATTTGGTGGTGTGGAGTACAATACAGTGAATCTCCACAAACTCATCCTATAAGAAGGGCAGTAGTGTCAACGCTGGGGTGGATGTTAGTGTTCTCAGTGCACTTCACAGAGTACTTATTCTCCATATGTAAGGAGAGGATTACAAGATAAGCCTAAGTAATGTTGAATCAGGAAGGGCTAAGGCAAGACTAACCAGATTAAGTTCATAGAATCATATATTATAAGAAGGGACAATAAACGTGAAATTAGTCTTCTTATTAAAACCTTAAGTCAAAGCCACAAACATGGGTACCAGATGTTATATCTTTTCAGAAAGATCCACTAATAATTGAAGCTGTAAAGTATCTTTCAGGGCCTACAAAACTGGGTAGTGTTCTCTTTGCCACTGAGCCCTCTTTCTTCTCACTGACTTACTCTCCCCATCAATAATAAAAACACAAGTGTGAATGAAGAAAGGGAGAATTTCTCATTTTATCACTAATGTTAATGAGGAAATCACTTCTAGAAATAAAGTTGTTTTGTTTTGTTTGTTTTACCTTTCCTGACTATCTGGGAAAGAAGTGAGATTCTTCCTCACCACATATAGTGAGAAAAATTGGTTTGTTTCAAGACATAAACTCATTACTATGAGGCTCATCCTTGGATACATCACACTGGAGGTCTATGAATTATCAAAGACTGGTCTCTTATGCTTTTGTTGGGAAGTTTATGTAACAATTGAATCTCAAACTCACCCATATGCTCCTGTAGAAGGGGACAGTTTGCTACATGTTCCTATATTTATTGTTCAGTAATTTTTTTTAGTGGTATTGCTTGAGGGACAAGCCTAAAGCAGAGGAACAAGACGCATCTGTGGCACTTATGGAAAGGAAACAATGAGGAACGCTCCATGGTTCCTTGACTTCTACTCATGGACACGGAGGATTATGCAACTGGCTGCCCAGTTGAAATTTGTCTTTCTATTAAGACCTTAAGTCAAAGCCACAAACATGGGTACTAGATGTTCTATCTTTTCAGAAAGATCCACTAATAATTGAAGCTGTGAAGTATGTTTCAGGGTCTGCCCATCAGAAAGAGTGAGACCCTACCAAGGGATAATGGCACTGCAGAAGGCATATTGAGAGAGAACTGCTCCTTTCCAAAGAAGTCCTTACAGAAAGAGCAAACTAAGTAAAATCTAAATTTACTTCTCAAATATTTTTCTGAACATTGTGTCCTGAAGCTACAACTTAGTAGATACGAACAAAGCAAGCCAGATGGGAAACATGTTTTCCATTAAATATGGTGAACAAATTATAAGTGGGGTCAACTAACTCTCTCTTCAATTGCGCTTCTCAGTCTCAGTCTCTGAAGTTTAGAATGGCTAGATCTTTAAAACAGAAAGAGGAATCTATGTGAGAAGAAGCAGATCATGTTACTCCCATTCTTCCCCTTGAAGGTCCTGGGGTAGGAGGAGGAGAAATGAAAGAATAGCCAGTGCATTCTTTCTACTTCAGCAACATTGGCAAGAAGCCAGCTTGGACTCTGCTTAGGGTGTGGGTTGCATGTGATTAATCAATATAAGATCAAATAGAACATTTTATAAAAATTTTAACAGAAATTTAAAGTAATTAAACAAAAATGTTCTAGACATTTAACAAGAGAAAATAATGAGTAAAATATGTGTCTTACTGAGACATTTTATTGATACAGAAACATTCTGAGGATTATAAATGGAAGTCATGATTTGTGCAAAAATTTTGGAGTTATAATGCCCTACTTAGGCATGACCTCAATAACTCTCATAAATATTTATATATACATATTTCTTCCTCATGAATAATAACACATTTTATTAACAATTTCCCTTTGTTTTCTTCCTTTATGTAATAAAGTTGTAAGAGTAAATGTCAAAATTATGTTTCCTATACTTTAAAAGTATATAGTACATGATTTTAAATAAGTAAGTTGAGAAATTCCCTAAATTATTATTGCAAAATGACATTTAATGAGAAATTTCTTGACTTCTGAATTTATACAAATTCTGGTTGACTCAGAATAACAGTTCTCCTGATTGACAAAAACTGCTTTTTTTTCAGATAATCCACCTTCAAGAGAATGAGGAATCAATATACATGGCAGACAACAAGGAGTTGGCTACACAATCTTTGAGATGATTCTCCATGTATCTGAGATACATAAATTCAGAAGAAAATCAATCATAGATTTTAGATATTTTTATATTTTTGAAGCCCATCCCGTTGTGTCAGTTGATGCCAACTTTGATTTAGAAAAGAATATATTTTATTTTGCTGTTTTATATCACTACACCCTTTCTCTCTATTCTCTACTCTTTTTCTATCTCATCCTGGTGTTTCTTTGTTTTGTTTTCCTTTGACTACTTTTCAGAAATATTTAACTGATACTTAGTCATCTCATCCCCCATTCAACTAGAGGTGTTTGCCAACTTAATATTTTTTTTATTTAAAATTCTTTGTTTTTAAGTTTCTCTGTATATGTGTATAGAAGTAATACGCATGCTTTGAATTTTTATTTTTCCCAGGTCTGTAATATACAGAATTCTTTTCTGTTGCTGGGCAGCATCAGAAAGTTGCAGCTCCCAGAGGCAGCCATGCGATCATAAGAGTAAACAAGGAAGACTCTACAGGGTACTGTTTTGCCAAACTATATTGCTTAGCAGATTCAAGATACATGTTGCCTTTCCAATTTACACTATTTTCAACTCAGGATGAGTTTATCAGGAGGTAATCCTACTATAGGTCAAAGAACATCTTTATTTCTAGTGCTCCAGGATCACAGTAGACCTCTGTTGTTATTGTTCCAAGACAATGACAATCTCTATACCAGCAGGTTAATTTTAACAAGAGATGAAAAGAAAAGACAAAATAGAAATAAAGAAGAATTTCAATATTTAGACTTTGCCATCTCTAATCACTCCTTTACTATAACTTTTACAAAGTTTATGATAGTACATGATTTTAAATATTGGTATTACTAATGCATTTTTAAAATTTTAAAAGATTTACAACACAATCTCTTTTTTTCTGTTTTCTTCCTAAATTTGACTTCATTTAAAAAATGTTACTCTTAAATATTTACAAACAACCTGGTGGGATAGGCATAAATAATCCTTGTCGAATATTTCTAATGACAGTGCTTTTGAGTACTATGCTATAAAATGACACTGGAGAGCAATGTAGTAGCTCTTTTGGAATATGGGGAGATCCCCTTCTGTACAAACCTAAGACCAAAAAGGTACTCAAGCACGCTCATTTCTCTTGGAAATATTTGGAGGCTTCTAGATGCTCAGATAGTTGTCTGTGAAAGCCAAATAACTGCATGTTTCAAATATTCTGAAAAGAAATGGGGGGAAAAAGAGAGAAATCAATAAAGACTTATTCAACCACAATTTGTAGGGTGTAGTTAAATACACATTTTTCCTCACTGGATCAATTTCAGTGATTGCATTGTAATAGTGGTCCTATTCCAGAATCAAAGATGACCCTTGTCAAGGTATAATTTTCATTCCAGGTTTGGAACGGGTAGCATGTCTGCTATAAAACTGAGATTATTGCCAAGCCTGGCTGCAAGGAAGCATTGCAAAATAATGATGTTATCTGTCTCTGCTTTCCCTGGTTCTGTTCAGAAATACTTAATAAGTCTGTGTAACATGCCAGGTTTTCCAAATATGAGTCAGTCCTAATGATACCCAAGAGTTTGGTTTTGTTTGTTTTGATTTCCCCATTTCCTCTGATGGTAGCTTTGAAATTTAGTGAAGAATTCCAATTCATTCATTTACTTATAATAGTAGATATTTTACAAAGTGCTATGTCCTTATTCAATGTATTAGTTATATACCAGTTAGAAAAGAGAAGCCATCTAGTAACTGAAAAAATAAATTTCAATATAATAAATTATACTTGAACATGAAGTTAGAGTAAATAATAATAAATTTACTAGTAAGAGATAAATATAAATAGAGAGAGATAAAGAGATATACACACATATATATACATATTTTAGAATATATATATTTATATGAATATTTAAAGAGATACATATAGATATAAATAGGATACAAGAATACTAGATAAAAAAAACTTCTCCTAAACTAAAACATAGTGTAAGTTCCAAAGGAAATGTGTTCTTCTGAAGGCTGAGATCCAAATACATGAAGAAGTCACACCATGGATTATCATGTAGCAGAGAAGCCAATGTGGTGCCACAGCAGTGGATTCTGATGAAAGTTCAAATTCTAGGTTTCCATGGCAAGAAGGGGAAGGGAAGATGTCTTTGTAGAGGCAACCTAAGATAGTGTCTTGTGAAAATTGATGGCCAGTGGGTACTGATGGCTTCCATGCACTCCAGGTCACAGGAGTTCTCAAAATTTCAGGAAACTGACCATTGAAAAGCCCACCCCCGCCAACACACACACCCAAAATAGGAACACCATAATGGTTTTCATTCTCATTCTTTTAAACTGCCTCATAATTCACTAATGTATGTTATGCCATACATTGCTTTGTAGAAACTGAATGTTTAGGTGTGTGCTCATGAAGAAAATTGTCATGCAAGTCATTGGGCAATTGAAACTTGTATTACTAATATATTAACACAGCTGCAATGCTTTTCTTAATGCTTCATTAAGGACATGTATATGTGAAGTATGAACCTTCAGTATGAAATTTACATTCATTTTTATATTGAATAGTTCCAAAATCTAATTCTAAGTTTCTCAGTAACCACATATATACTATATGCATAAGAATCTGTAATGGTTAAATGTATTTTGGATAAAAGATTTGCAAAAATAGAATTATGGCATCTACTGTCTGTTTCATTGCATTCTCAAATTTATTTTAAAAGAGTTTTTTTTAAAATATGAAATCCATATAAAATTAAATTTAATCATTTTAATGGTACTATTCAATGATGATATAAAGTTCTGTAGCCATCATTACAAGTTAATTTTTTTTCTTTTCTATTTCCTTTAAAAAAATCTCTCCTGTCATTTAATTGACATATTCCATTCTTATTTCCTCACCATGTAACAATTATCTACATATGTTTCTTTCTGAATATGTCATAAGATTGAAATCACATAGTTTGTGGCTTTTTCTGTATGGTTAACTCACTCAAAGTAATATATTTTAAGTTAATCATTTTGTATCTTACAATAGTATTTATCAGTATTTATTTTTACTGCTACAGAGTATAATGTTGTAGAGTTATTTTCTTTATCCTTCTATTAGTGAACAGTTGAGTCATTTGTACTTTTTGATTATTATGAATAATATGTCCTGGTATCCATGGACAATGTTTTGTGTAGACATAACATTTTCATTTTTCTCTGTAGATACTTAGGAATGTATTCTCAGGTCATATGATAACTCTGTTCTTCACTGATTTTAAAAGTACCTGTGTAATTTTGTTTCCAACAGCAATGCCTAAGAATTCCTCATTCTTATAGTATCACCAACTCTTGCTATTGTTTGTAAGTTTTTAGTGTAGCCTTTTCAGTGAGAGTGAAATAATAGTGTATTGATGTGTTCTTATTTGGATTGATAGAATTTTTTCATGTGTCTATTGGCCATTTACATGTTTTCTTGAATATATGTCCATCATATTCTACATCATTTGCATGAAGTGAATTATTTGGTATTCTATTCTATTCTTTATATGTTATATGTTCAAGTTATCAGACCTACTACATTAACAAAGATTTTTCTCCTTGTTAGTGGGTGGTATTATTACTTTCTCACTTGTATACTTTGCAACACAAACATTTATAAATTTTTTGTAGCACAACTTACCAGTTCTGTCTTTTGTCACTTGTATGTTTGATTTGATGTCTAAGAAATTATTTCCAAAAAAAGGGGAATAGATCTTTATTTTTTATGTTATCTTCTAAGATATTAGTAGTTTTAATGCTTAAATTTATTTACAAACTTATTGTGAATTTTTAAAAACTATGGTGTTAGAGATAGGAATTAAAATTTACCTACTTGAATGAGAATAGTCAGTTATTTAATTAAGTGAAATTTAGCACCTGCATTGAAAATTAATTTACTATAAATGGAAAAGTTTGTTTATTTGCTCACAATTCTGTTCCATTGATTTGTATAACAATTATATATTACTTTAACTATGTAGTGTTACAGCAAGTTCTGAAATAGAAATATATGTGTTCTATGACTTAGTTTTCTTCATCAAGGTGGTGTTAGTCATTGTTTTATTATTAGTATAGGTATTATTATAATCCAATTTTAATTTCAAAATTATAATTTCACATTTCTTGACAAAAATTTGAGGTTTAATAGGAAATGACTTGAACTAATAAATCCGAATTTGAAATGTTACCATTGTAATAATGTTACATTTTTAACTTGAAATGGGCATCAGATCCATGAACATAAAATGTCTTTCCATTTCTTTAATTATTTTCAACAATGTCTTAAGATGGGCAAAGAAACTACATAAATAGCAGATGTATAATAAGATGCTTAGTCTATTAATCATCAACAAAATTAAAGTCCAAAAGTATCACTTCACTACTGTTAGTATGACTACTTGAACAAATTACATTATGTGCATGGATAAATATAACACAATGCATTTTATTTTAAATATAACTATGATTTATCAATTAAAATAAATATATAAATAAATAAATAGAAGATGGACTGATAGACTAGAGGAAAGAAATCAGGGGGAAGATGTAAACTGAATGGGGTTAATGCTGGGGATTGAAATGGAGAAAACTGTTATATTCATTTATGAATATGTCAAAATCAACCCCAATATATTACTTATAGTTATAATGCCCCATAATTTAAAAATGCAATAAAGACAAATCTATGAATAATATATAAATAATTAAAGTAAAAGAATTTGTTAATTTAAAAAAGTTAAGAGATAACAAATGTTGGTGAGGCAATGGAGAAAACGGAACTCTTATGCATTGTTGGTGAGAACATAAATTGTTACAGACATTATACAAAACAGAAAAATAGAATTAGCATGTTATCCAGCAACCCCACTACTTGACACATATCCAAAATAAATGAAATTTTAGTATAAATCTTTTTTTCTATGTATGTATCTGGTACTTGGATTGAGCCCAGGGGTACTCTAACAATGAATCATGTCTCCAGTCATTTATAATTTTCTTTCAAGGCAAAGTCTCACTGATTTTCCCATGTTGGCTTAGAAATTCCAATCTTCTTATCTCAGTCTCCACATTTTGGGGGGGACTATGGGCATTCACCACTGTACCAAATTTCATTATGCATCATATACTACTACCCTTATATGAATCATATTGCTTTTTAATTTTATTGTTCATCACTAGCATAGCAATTTTTTTCATCTTGTGTCCTGTTGAACAATTTTTTAATTTGAACTAACAGTTTCTGTATTGATATTCTTTTCTTGAGTTTTTAAAATATAAGATCAGATTACCTGGAAATAGGCATGGCTTTATTTCTTTCCTCTTTGACCTGAATTTTTTTTTAATTTCTTATGTATGTACAATTCCTTGGCTAAAATGCATAGTACAATCTTATTTTTTCTAGAATGTACCTGATTATTTTTAATTTGACAAAATTATTTTGTATTTATACATACACAATGACTTCAAGTACATATACATTGTGTAGTGATTACATTTAGCTAATTAACATATGCATTATGTCTTACATACTTATCACTATTGTGGTGAAGTGAGAATACTTAACATCCACTCTGCTAGCAGTTTTTAAGTGTACAAGACATCCTCTTTAATTACAGTCACCATGTTGTAGAATAGATCTACTGAACTTCTTTCTCCTACATGTATTTTTGTATTATTTAATCAATATATCCTCAGTCCATCATCCATCTTCCCCACCTCTAATGATCACCGCTGTGCTATTTCTGTGAGAATAACTTTTAAAATATTTATTTATTTAACCAGGTGATAGTATGTTTTTTTTCATCACAGCTAAACATTGCAGAATACCTATCCAGGAGTGGAAGAATGAAACATAAAATGTAATGCAAGCATATTAGAGCCCATGTCATACACTATGAGTAGTCAAACACAGTGAGTTAAATTTGCATAAAAACACATGGATAGATTGCAGAAACACATTGGGCAGGAAAAAGAAGAAAAGAACAGGAGATCCCAAAATACAGCACCATCAATGCTAAATTAAATGCCCAAAGAGCATTGTTGTTTTTTTTTTTTTTTTCGAACATCTGTAGTTATCTAAGTAAACATGTAATAGGTATATTGCCAGGGGATGCATCAAATACACTAGTGGTTATCAAAGGGTTGGAAGGTTAAGCAATAGGATTAGGAAAAACAGACAAAGTAGAAAATTATGACATTTTCAAAAAGAGAGCCTCTAACAGATAGATAATGACAGTAGTAATTCAATAACTAAGAAGTGCTGGCTAAAGTGAATTATACATAGCCAGTCTTTTGGAAGAAAAAAAAAAGGCATGAAGGAAAAAAAGGAAGGAGAAAAAACTGATGAAAACATGAGATTCCTGGAAAGAGATAGAGAGGGCACTTGGCAGGAGGATCAAAGTCTCAGATGAGAAAGATCATGCATGCAGCATTTGTCTTTCTGAACCTGGCTTATTTCGCCTAAAATAATTTTTACATGTTTATCTGTGTGGTTACTAATGACAGGATTTCCTTTATTAGTTGTATTGCTGGATCATATGAATTCCTATTTTTATTTTTTTTTTGTGGAGCTTATTACTGATTTGCATAGTGGATCTACTCATTTACATTCTCACCACCAGTGTGCAGAATTTTCCTTTACTCCATATCCTTGCCTACAGTTATCTTTTGTCATTCTGAATATACTCAATTTTACAAGAGTAAAATGATATTTCTCTGTTTTGATTTTCATTTTGCATATAATTAAATGTTGGTGAAAGTTTATCCATACATCTGTGTTCTGCATTATTTTCTTTCTGGTGCCAGGAATGTAACCCAGGAATGCTTAATCACTGAACTACACCTCCAATCTTTTTTAGAGAAAGATCCTTGCTAAGTTTTGAGACAGAGACAGAGACAGAGCCTTGATAAGTTCCTTAGGGTCTCATTAAGTTTTTGAGGCTGCCTTTGAACTTGGGATCCTCCTGCCTCAGTTTCCTGAGTCACTGGGATTCTAGGTGTGCACGACCATGCCCAGCTAGTTTTACATTCATGTTTAAGTCTTTAATACATTTAAGTTGATTTTTGTACATGGTGGAAGATGAGGTTCTGATTATATTCTCTTGCATGTGGCTATCCAATTTTCCCAGCAGGATTCATTGATGAGATTGCCTTTTCCACTTTGTGGGTTCTTGGCAACTTTTTCTAAAATCATTCAGCTATAAGTTTGCAGATATATTTCTAGACTCTGTTCTGATCCCTTTGCCAATTTCTCTCTTAAGCCATCATCACACTATTTTGGTTATGGAAGCTTTGTGACATATTTCCAAACCAGAGAATGGATGTGATGCCTTGAGCTTGTTCTTCTGGCTAAACATCACTTTGGCTTTTTGATTTTTAAGAGTTGGTAAGATAGTATCTCTGAGAAGTTTTCCAAACAGGGAAAATTTATTCATGAATGTTCCAAAGCTGAGATTGTGTTTACAGTGAATGAAACATTGTGATGAAAAAAACTTAGGGAGTTTCTTCATGCTCAGACCAGGGCCTTCTCAATGTTTCCTAATGTGATCAGCATTTTAGATAGGCATATAAGGGACCACTGAAATAATCTTAAGGACCTCTAATCTCACAAAGTTTAGTTAGTGTTCTAATAAGCCAAATCAATGCGGCTCTCTTGAATGCAACTAATATCAACATGTAGATAAAAGAAAAAAAAATCAGTGTTTTGCCTTTAAAATTAAAATATTTTTGTTCAGATGAATTTTCCTTTAGGATATTCCAAGTAGGAGATAATTGTTTTTGTGGCATTCTTTAATAGCAGCAGATAAAAATGACTTTGTACAATCTGTTTGTCTCCCTGGGAGAGTTGCTGTGTTGTTATTAGTACCACCAAGACAAATTTTATGCTGGTGAATAAATTGCAATCTGAATCACCAGCTCCATTTTGCAACGTAATGTTCAAATGGACAAGTTACATAATGCACAGTCTGTCTTTGTGAATAACTGACTTCTTTACCAATCTCCAGATGATAAATACAGTTAAGTACCATCAATAATAAATTATTATATATTCAAAATTTAATTCTGGTGTACGTAATATATAGTTTACAACAAATCAGTATTTGTATATTACTCCCCTTCCCATTCAAGTGTATGCATTCCCAAACTCCCAGTGTATGCCAAAACACTTCAAAGTATTTCAAACTCTGTATTTACTAAGTTTATTTCCCCTACATATACAGAAATATTATAAAGCTTAACTTTTATAATAGACACAGAAGTAGATTAACAACAATAATATTTAAAAAGTAAAGAAAAATTATAACAATATACTGTACTGAAAAATACATAAATGTTATGAATAGTTTATTTCTGAAATTTTCCATTTAATATTTTCAGACCATGGTTGACCATGGGCAACTAAAATGGTAGAGAGCAGAACCACATGTAGAAGGAGACTAAGGTTGTCTTACTGGCTCTAGCATCACTCCTAAACAGATTTTTGACTCAAGTGAAATATCTGATGCAGGGTTGCTTGCTCTATTTTTTAATATTTATTTTTTGGTTAGACACAATACCTTTAATTTGTTTTATTTATTTATTTGTTTGTTTGTTTGTTTATTTATTTATTTATTTTTATGTGGTGTTGAGGATCGAACCCAGGGCCTCCAGCATGCTAGGTGAGCGCTCTACCACTGAATCACAACCCCAGCACAAATATTTATTTATTTTTAGTTATACATGGACACAATATCTGTATTTTATTTTTATGTGGTGCTGAGGATCAAACCCAGTGCCTCACACATGGGAGACAAGTGCTCTACCTCTGAGCCACAACCCTAGCCCTGGTCTTTTTAATTACTATTTTTAATTGGTCTCCTTGATTGGCACTATAGGAATCATTTTGTTGCCTACTTCTGGAGCAAGCAATAGATTCAGGGTCACTCGATGTGAATTGGGCTGGCAACAAAAAGTCCTCACAAACACAAAAGACCTTTTTCGAGGGTCAGTTATGGCTATGAGACCTCAGGGGTCAGCTCTGGCTCTTGAGGGCCAAAGGAGCAAGGGAGGCAAGAGAGTGAGCACAACAGAACCCCACTCCCCCCGCCATTTGTTGGGAAGAAGACATTTGACTATGTCACCCAAATAAGGCAAAGGGGAGGGTTTCCAAGGGTGGTGTCTTGCTTAGTGTTGTCTTGTGGTCAGCAGATTGATCCACATCTTGGCAAGTCACACCCATCTCAGGTGCTATGTGGGATCACAGGCTGAGCAAGGGAAAAGGCACTTTTGTGTCTGACAGCCCAATCAGTGCACAATGTCAGACACACAGCCCAAGGATGGCTCATGACACAATTTTACTTTGTTTACTAATCTTACTCTCATTTCCTGCAATGATTATTTATCACTCTTTTGTCTCCTCTTACTTTCAATCTAACACATTCTCCTAGTTTTCTCCCATACAGGTCTCTGGTCTTCATCAGATATCTTTCCTAACTCCTCACCCTAAGAAACTCTGTCTGTATTCTTCAGTGAACAAGAGCTCTGGCCACATGCATTTTTCTTGATAATCATCTTTACAATTTAGGTGATCTTATCTACTGGTTTGAATTAAAATCCAAATAAATACCTAAACTTACTCAACTATATCTCTGCTTTGAAATATCTCCATTGTATCTTTACTTAGAACTTAAAGTTGCCATGTCAAACCTGAGTCTCTATCAAACATCTCAGGTGATCAATAACGATCTGTGCTACCAACTTCTGTTCACAGAAACTAAAATGTCTCCAGGGCCTCTCTGAACTCTGAAAAAGTATTAGCTTTCATCTCCTTGGCTAAATATTTTAATCATTTTACGTTATTAGATATTATATAGAAATTATATTCTGTTAAAAATTTATGCATTTAATATTCACTTCTTACACCTAAAGTGGTATGACAAAATAGGTAATGATTGTATTATATTTTATCTTTATCAATAATCAGTTTTCTTAGTAAAGTTTATTTAAATGCCTGCTCTTCCTTCTAATCTTGAATGGATTCTCTAGCATATAAATTTTACATATATGAAAGGGTCTAATTTTGACTGTTTATTATTTTAACCAATGTTGATAACAAGTTGTCTTAAATACAAACTCTGTAATAACATTATATCTTTTTGTGGGTTCCAGTTTGCTCATTTTGAGTGTTCTTGATTCTCAACCACATATTAGAATCAAATTATTTGTATCATGAAATATCATATTATGATTTTGATAGGGATTAATATGATATCTATAGATTGGTGGGGAAAATTGCATAAATTGCACATATTTATAATAAATGTGAACTGTTACTTAACCTATTAGAGTCTTCAGTGCATTCAGATTTTCTTTTTCTTATCATAAAAAATCTTGCACATTTTTAGTTCAATACTATATTTTTACTATTTTCTTTTTAATTAGTCACTCATCTTTTTATTATTTATTTTTATGACACTTTTTATTGGTGCATTATAGTTGTACATAATAATAAGATTTGTTGTTACACATTTGTACATGCTCAAATATGACAATAAAATTTAGCCAATATCACTTTCCAGCATTTCTCCCATCCCTTCCTACCTCCTATACCTTGGTCCCTTTCCTTTACTGATTGCCCTTTGATTCTTAGAAGACCCATCACCACCTTTTTTGTCTTTTTTCCTCTGGGTTTGACTTACTTCACTTAACATGAGGTTTTCTAATTCCATCCATTTTCCTGTACATGCTATAATTTCATTTTTCTTTATTGCTGAATAGCATTCTTGTATGATGTTTTCTTTCTTTATTTGTCTGTTGATGGACACTATACTGGTTCTATAGTTTGGGTACTGTGAATTATGCTGTTTTAAACATGGGTATGCATGTATCACTGTAGTAAGATAACTTAGTTCTTCTGGATAAATACTGAGGAGTGGTATAGCTGGGCCATGTGGTGGTTTCATGCCTAATCCTTTGAGGAAACTCCATACTTTTTTCCATAGTGCTTACACTAATTCATAGCCCCATTAATAGTGTAAAAGTATTCCTTTTTTTCCCCCACATCCAGCATTTACTATTATTTGTATTCTAGATGATTCACATTCTGACTGGTATGAGATGAAATCTTAGGGTAATTTTGATTTGCATTTGCCTAATTGCTAATGATGTTGAATATTTTTTATCTATTTGTTGGATATTTGTATTTCTTATTTTGAGAAGTGTCTGTTTAATTCATTGCTCCATTTGTTCACTAGGTTGTTTGATTTTTGGTGAAAAGAGTTTTTGACATTTTTATTTATTCTAGAAATTAATCATCTGTCAGAACAGTAGCTAGCAAAGCTTTTCACCCATGATAAATATTCTCTCTTTATATAACCAAATGTTTCCCTTGCTGTGAAGAAGCTTTTTAATTTGATGCAAACCCATTTCTTAATTCTTATTATTATTTTCTAAGCTTTAGGGGTCCTATAGAGAAAGTTGTTTCCTGTGCCTAAAAAGCTGGAATGTTGATCTTACATTTTCTTCTAGAAGTTGCATGGTTATTGGTCAAATTCCGAAATCTTTTACCCATTTTAAGTTGATTTTTGTACAGGGTAGGAGAAAAGGATCTAGTTTTATTCTTCTACATGTGTATAACCAGTTTTCCCAAAAGTATTTGATAAAAATACTTTCTTTTCTCCAACATATGTTTTTAACACCTTTGTCAAGAATCAGATGACTGTCTTGTGTTCTATACCATTTGTCTATGTATCCATTATTTTATGCCTGTACCATGCAGTTTTGTTATTATAACTCTGTAGTATAATTTTAACTTGGGTATTGTAGTGCCTCCAGCATTGCTTTTTTGGCTTAAATTTGCTTGGAAAGTTCTGAGTCTTTATTCTTTCAAATATATTTTAGATTTTTTTTCTAGTTCTGTGAGAAATATCATTTGTATTTTTGATGAAGATTGTTGAGAGCCACAGCCAAAGGGGCCCCAGCAAACTTCCAGCTGCCAGCAAACTTCCAGCTGCCAGCTGATGATTGGCTCACAATGGCCCCAGCAAACTTCTAGCTGCCAACTGATTGGCTCCTCTATGATGATGCTCATTGGGCTGTTTCCCTGCCCTTTCAGACCATGGAGCTGCACATTGGGGGACTTTTTTTGGCTCTGCCCATGCGACCCAGCCAATCAGCCTCAAGAGCAGGAGGAGTGGGGGAGGTTGAGAGGCTGTGGGAAGGTGGTGGTGGCAGTTGGGCTCTGAAGGTTTTTCCTGAGGAGCTGTGTGGTTTGGCATGTGTGGTTCTAAAAATAAAGTTTGTTTCTTTTGACAAGTGGCTCCTGAATTGTGCCCAGATATGTCCTATAAAAAATGGATCTTTTCTGTCCCAGATTAGACTTTGTATAGTGGAAAGCAAAGAAAAAACAGTAGAGGAAGGGGAAATCCTACCAGCATCTTCAAGGGATACTATAGCATTAACTATATACTGACTATCAGAAAATAAATTAAATACAGAATATTTAAACATCATAAAAGCTTGTAATACTGCATTAAGCTCTACCTTTTGAACTGATTGTTTGGGTACTAAAAATGTAAAAGTTTGATTAGGTGTAACTATTGCTGCTGTACCATTATTTGACCCATCAGTGAATATATTCGGAGCATTCATGATAGGTGTTTTTCTTGTCATTTTTGGAAAAATTACAGGATGCAATGACCAAAAAGACAATAAAGGATTAGATGGTAAGTGGTTATCAAATGAAACATTAGATTTACACATGATTATTGCCCAAGTATTTAACTCATTAGCTAACTCATCAATTTGATTCATAGTATATGGAGTAATAATTTTATTGGGAGAAATTCCAAACACTCCCTTTGCTGCTTTTATTCCTTTGAGTATTAATTGTCCTACAGCTTCAGGATACCTAGTAAAAATAGTGTTCGGAGAATAAGATAAATGGATCCATAATAATGGACCTTCTTGCCAAAATACTTCTGTAGGAATATTTTTTGTTGGTAGTACAATAAATAATAAAGGCAAACTTATATCAATTCTATCCAAATGCATATTTTCCATATATGTTTCAATGATTTTAATGCCTTTCTTGCTTCAGGCGTTAACATGCGGGGTGAATTTGATCTGATGGACCTTTTAAGATATCAAATAAAGGTCCCAACTCTCCTGTTGGTATACCTAGATAAGGCCTTATCCAATTTATGTCTCCTAATAACTTTTGAAAGTCATTAAGTAATTTGAGTTGATCTACTTGTATTTGAATTTTTAGTGGACGGAACATGCTTGAGGATAATAGAACTCATAAATAATTAATAGGAAAACTTAATTGTACTTTATCTATTGCTATCTCCAGATTATAATTTTTTAATAAGTTTGTAAGTATGGCATAACATTCTAGCAATGTGTTTTTATCTTTGCTAATAATACATCATCCATATAGTGAAATATTTGTAGTTCAGGATTTTGATTTCTAAGTGGCTGGATTACTTTGTTAACACAAATTTGACACATAGTTGGGCTGTTAGCCATCCCTTGAGGCAGTACTTTCCATTCATATCTCTGATCAGGACCTTCATGATTCGGTGCATGGATAGTAAATGCAAAACGTGGACTATCCTCGGGATGAATTGGAATTGAAAAAAAACAATCTTTAATATCTATAACTAAAACATACCAGGTTTTTGGCAAAGCAAACAATTGAGGAATCCCCGGTTGAGCAGGTCCCATAATAACCATCTCATTATTAATGGCTCTTAAATCTTGGAATAATCTCCATTTACCAGATTTCTTTTTGATGACAAAAATGGGAGTATTATGGGGAGATACAGAAGGTTGTATATGTCCTTCTGCTAATTGTTGTTTGACCAGGTCATGGGCTGCTTGTATCTTTTCTTTAGTCAGGGGCCACTGAGGAACCCATACTGGTCTTTCTGATTTCCAAGTAATTTTTATTGTCTCAGTGGCCCTCTCTGAAAATCCAACACATGTCTGTCCGTTCCTTGATCTATTTGTATTGGTGCTGCTATACCTTGTTCTTGTTTTTCTAATCTTTTTCCTTTCCTAAAACCTTGTCTAGTCATAATAGTGGGTGCATTTTGGTTGATGTTATTTGTTAATGTCAAACCTAATTGATTTGGACATCTCGTCCCCATAAATTTACAGGAAGATGATCCAATACATATGGCTGTATAGTTCCTTCACATCCTTCAGAATCCTTCCATCTAATACCATTGCACTTCTATGGGGATTAGTCGCCACTCCTAGGCCTCAAAGCGTTTGAGTGGCTTGTTGTAATGGCCAATGTTTTGGCCATTCTTGATGAGAGATGATGCTAAGGTCTGCACCTGTATCCAGTAGCCCATTAAATTCATGTTCTTGAATATTTAGTTTTAGCATGGGGCGAGAATCTAAATTTAAAGAAAGCATAACCCAATCTACACCTGTGGAGCCCAGTCCCTTGGAACCTCTTTCTACAGTACGACTGGAAAATTTATCATGTAGGCTGGGTATTATTAGTAACTGTTCTATTCTATCTCCTGGTGAAATTATTGATATACCATTTGGAGAACTGGATATAATTTTTATTTCACCTTCATAATCAGGATGAATTACCCCAGGACTTACCATAAGACCTTTTAGAGTAGAATAGCTGTGTCCCAATAATAAGCCTACTGTTCCTTTAGGAAGAGGTCCTTTTACCCCTGTGGGAATGAGTTGAACTCCCATCTCTGGAGTTAGTACTTATCTGGCAGAGGCGCAGATGTCCAACCCTGCACTCTCTCTGGTTTGTCTGATGAGGGATCTAATGGACAATGTGTCCTGGGCACCACCCTGATGGGATTGCTGGGTTCCTCCAGTGCTCTGTATATTTGTGGTCTTGGGCCCCGGAGAATTGGGACCCCTGTCCATTTTTTGGCAATGGAGCCCCGATGCCTTTCTCCATGATATCATGGATAAACACCTGGTCCTTGTTCATTTTTTGATAAGGGAGTACCCTCTATCATCGTTTGAGAACAGCATTCATTAGCCCAATGTCTCCCTCTATGGCATTGTGGGCAAATACCTGGTATTCTACTCCTTTGATACCTAGTTTTGTGAAACCCTCCTCCTATGGGGCAATTCCTTTTAAAATGTCCTGTTTGTTCACAATTGTAGCATGTTCTTGGCCTGGCATCTAAAGCCTGTTTTACTGCAGTTGCCACAATTTGCCCTTGTTCATTAATGTCTCTACATAATTTAATATATGTGATTAAATCTTCATGTTTCCATGGTCTAATGACTTCTCTGCACCAATGATTCGCTTGCTCATAAGCCAGTTGTTTTATTAATGGCATTGCTTATTCTATATTCCCAAAAACTCTGGTAGCTGTTTGAATAAGTCTATCTACAAATTCAGCATCAGGTTCATTAGCTACTTGTATTACTTTAGATAATTGACCTTGTAAACCTCCGTGTCTTTGTAAAGTCTTCCATGCCCTAACTGCATCTACAGCAATTTGTATTTATACGCCAGGATCATATGCAATTTGTTGCTGCTGATCCTCATAAGGTTCCTTTTCTAACAACATATCTAGATTTCTCTGAGGATAACAAGCTGCTGCATTTTGCCTAGCCAACTCCTTGCAAAATTCCTCATTGGCAACCTTCCATAACAGGTATTGTCCTCCATTTAGCACAGCTTTACACATATTAGCCCAATCTGGTGGTGTCATGTTCAAGTTGTTAATGGATTCAACCATGCTTACAATGAAGGGTGCTTGAGGATCATAGTTTGTTACAGCCCCTTTTAGCTGCTTCACTTTTTTGAAATTTAAAGCATGGTGAATTCGCTGCCCTTCTGCCTACTCAAATACAGGGCATGTTAATATTTGAGATCCTGTCTCAGGATCCCAACTATCAACTGCGGGAGTTGGGAGCCTCCCAGCATATGGAGGTGGCGCTGTTGGTTGGACACTTATGCCCTCTGATGATAGAAAGGTGTTAGTAGCAGTCTCCTATTGTAACTTTTCCCCTGATGGCTTTTTCTGCTCTAAACTTTCCTCCTCTGTCTGACTAGTTTGAGAGACCTTCTCTTTTACTTGAATCTTTTCCTCTGTCTGACTAACTTGAGAGACCTTCTCTTTTACTTGAATCTTTTCCTCTGTCTGAGTAACTTGAGAGACCATCTCTTTTACTTGAATCACTATGTCTTCTCCTTCCTCTACCATTGTCTGAACTGAAGGCTTTGGACTAAGCAAACAAGATATGAATGTCCACAATGGCAAAGTGCCAACTGGCAGAGTCCCTGGGTTTTTCTTTTCTATTCTTTTTAAATCTTCACCATGATGGTTCCAATGTGATATATTTAACAACTCCTTCTTTAAAAGCCATGGGCTACATTTTTATATTGTATCAACGTATGCCCTGAGTGTTCTTGATTTTACTGAGATGCCTCCTTCCTCTAACAATTTACTTAACACTCTTTCGGTTTGTTTTTTACTAATTTCTGATCCCATATTTCTACTATAATACAACCCAACAAGATAACACCAAACAAAACTGAAACAGAGAAAAACAAAATTGGAACAACAAAAAATAATTATAATAGCCTCCTGAAATGTCCATCTGTCCTTTCTCCCTATCTGTTCCTCAGATGTGAGTGGTTTTTCTTTCATCTTACACATCTCCAGGGACAGGCAACTTAAAACAAAAGTGAAGCAAAACAAAAGAAGAATCTTAAAATGGCTACCCATTCTCTCGCCCTGCCCTCAGGGGCGAGCAGTTTACCTTATCACTTACCCTCAGTCGTTCCATGGGAGCCACCAAATGCCGCAGTCTGCCTGGGCACAATTCAGGAGCCACTTGTCAAAAGAAACAAACTTTATTTTTAGAACCACACACGCCAAACCACACAGCTCTTCAGGAAAACCTTCAGAGCCCAACTGCCACCACCAGCTTCCCACAAGCCTCTCTACCTCCCCCACTCCTTCTGCTCTTGAGGCTGATTGGCTGGGTCACATGGGCAGAGCCAAAAAAAGTCCCCCAGTGAGCAGCTCCATGGTCTGAAAGGGCAGGGAAACAGCCCAATGAGCATCATCATAGAGGAGCCAATCAGTTGGCAGCTAGAAGTTTGCTGGGGCCATTGTGAGCCAATCATCAGCTGGCAGCTGGAAGTTTGCTGGCAGCTGGAAGTTTGCTGGGGCCCCTTTGGCTGTGGCTCTCAACAATCTTCATCAAAAATACAAATGATATTTCTCACAGAACTAGAAAAAAAATCTAAAATATATTTGAAAGAATAAAGACTCAGAACTTTCCAAGCAAATTTAAGCCAAAAAAGCAATGCTGGAGGCACTACAATACCCAAGTTAAAATTATACTACAGAGTTATAATAACAAAACTGCATGGTACAGGCATAAAATAATGGATACATAGACAAATGGTATAGAACACAAGACAGTCATCTGATTCTTGACAAAGGTGTTAAAAACATATGTTGGAGAAAAGAAAGTATTTTTATCAAATACTTTTGGGAAAACTGGTTATACACATGTAGAAGAATAAAACTAGATCCTTTTCTCCTACCCTGTACAAAAATCAACTTAAAATGGGTAAAAGATTTCGGAATTTGACCAATAACCATGCAACTTCTAGAAGAAAATGTAAGATCAACATTCCAGCTTTTTAGGCACAGGAAACAACTTTCTCTATAGGACCCCTAAAGCTTAGAAAATAATAATAAGAATTAAGAAATGGGTTTGCATCAAATTAAAAAGCTTCTTCACAGCAAGGGAAACATTTGGTTATATAAAGAGAGAATATTTATCATGGGTGAAAAGCTTTGCTAGCTACTGTTCTGACAGATGATTAATTTCTAGAATAAATAAAAATGTCAAAAACTCTTTTCACCAAAAATCAAACAACCTAGTGAACAAATGGAGCAATGAATTAAACAGACACTTCTCAAAATAAGAAATACAAATATCCAACAAATAGATAAAAAATATTCAACATCATTAGCAATTAGGCAAATGCAAATCAAAATTACCCTAAGATTTCATCTCATACCAGTCAGAATGTGAATCATCTAGAATACAAATAATAGTAAATGCTGGATGTGGGGGAAAAAAAGGAATACTTTTACACTATTAATGGGGCTATGAATTAGTGTAAGCACTATGGAAAAAAGTATGGAGTTTCCTCAAAGGATTAGGCATGAAACCACCACATGGCCCAGCTATACCACTCCTCAGTATTTATCCAGAAGAACTAAGTTATCTTACTACAGTGATCCTCAGCACCATATAAAAATAAATAAAGATACTGTGTCCAATTTAAAATAAATAAATATTTAAAAAATATAGACAGAAGGTATTTAAGCTGTTTGCATGTTTTAGAATACACCATGGACTGAAGTTCAATTTAACACTATGCCATATTCTCATCGATGCTTCCTTAAATGTAATTTAATTATCCAACTATCAAAGAATTTAATGTTTATGTACTAAGATTTGACTTCTGAAAATCCAGTATTCAGTGTTACTTTGTGAAAAATATTGTCTTGTAGAGTTCAATACTGGAATAATGAAAGCTATTAAAAGTGGCTTACATTTCTGTTCATGAAATTTTGTTGCTCAGAAAATGCAAAGTTCAAATTCAGGTATTGATGATTTTCATTACATTTCATTTCATCTATGATGTAAGCTTCATATAGATTATCTTAAATTTTCAAACGCATTCTTTTTGTATTGAAGTATAGAATTCAAATTTTGTATTTTTGGCTTGTTTATTTTTCTGATAGAATTTAGTAGACTGTTTTAGACTTCATGGGTACTCAATCAATGGTTATGGACATGCTGATAGTTTAAGTCCATTCTATGTTAACAATCTATTATAAATCTGAAATTTCTCTGCTTGGATTTTATATGGTTCTGATGCTTAAGGGAGCATGAAAAGAAACAGCTGCCATCTCTATTTTAACACAACCAGTTGCTGAAAATTATTGGACAGGTGGTTGATAGACCTAGTAACAGTTCTGGAACAAGTGTTAAGGCTTAAATGATGTTAGGTCACTTTTCCAAGCTCGATGTGTCCCATTTGGTAGTAGCATATGAGAGTATTATTTTGTCATAAAGTATATCATGTGCTGAAGTCATTTGCTATAGATCAAATTACTGTTAATGTTTTTTATTTAAAAAAAGAACACAATTTGCATTCCCCATCCAATTTTTATGTTTTCTATTCTACTTTTTCCCTAGGTACTTCTTCTCTGATTGCAACTCTGCCAGACTCAACTCATATATATTACACTATATTTATTTATATGTATATATACACATAGCTTATATCCATATATACACATATATACATATGTGTGTATTGAATACTATGCTGTAAATAATAGTATCAAATTTATTTTTCTAGTCCTACATGTGTGCTTCATTGCATGTATTTATTTCTTGTCATTTATTGAAAAGTTAGAATATACAATCATGGTAAATACTATCCCCAGTGGCCAGGTAGTACAAATTATTTATTATGTTTTATATTAGCCTTTATAGAATAGTATACAAACTTGTTAATTTTATCACAAAAAGTTTTACAATGAAAAATTGGAAAAAAATTTAAAATCTTATTCAAGAGAAAATAAAGCCCATATTTTTACTGTTAACTGATAGGCTTTGTTAAAATTTTATTTCCTTTCTTCCTGTGTCTCCCATCTTAGTTGTGCAAATAAAGATATTAAAGATTCATTGAACTTTAGGATTTAGTGTCTAAATCGAGACTTGAATGATGAAAATATTTTCTTAATGTAACAGAGTAACAGTGATTTATAAGATTTGCTATACGTTGTATTCTCTTGTTAATGAAGCAGTCATTCTACAACTATTATAAATGCTTGAACATTTCAAGATTTCAAATGTAATTACAACTTGGTTTATACAGTAGCTTTTCTACCTATGTAAAAATTAGAATTTTGTTGAAATGATAAATAATGTTAAATTTCATTCCGGAAAATTCATGTCATGTCTTTTCGTGCTCCCACTAGCATTTAGTTAGAGTGCATCTTTCAACTCACCATAATAAACACTGAATATTAATTAGCTTCTTAAAATTTTCTAAATATTTGATAATTACTTGTTTAATTTTCCTATTTACTTAATTATTAGACATACTCATGTTCACATTATTGATACTTCCTAAAATTTGTCTACCAAAAATGCCATAAAATATTATGTAATTTATTAATTTTCTGGAAAATTAAAATGTATTAATTAATACACACTACAGCTTTGGCTGTGTGTTTTCTATAGTACTATTATTATTATTTTTTCAAATTCCGTTGGTGTGCATACTTGTACATAATAGTGGGATTCGTTATACCATATTTCTGTATGCACATAGCATAATTTGATAACTTACTTCCAGTTACCTTTTCTTTCTATCCTCACCTCCCTCAAAAATATATATTTCAATTTGATGTATACAGTTCAAAATGACAAGTTACTCAAGTCTAGTGAGATTTATATTTTATGTCATTTGTTTATATTTATTAAAAAAGATAGTCCCGAGCTCTGATAGTCAATGATTATTCCTAACTCACATTTTACTTTTAGTGATCTACTTTGGTTGGCATCTAGAAAAGATAACCACCTATTATCTTTTCTTTATAAAACATAATTATCTTACTTATTGAATTACCCATTAATTAGGCACAATTTAACTGTGTTTTCTTTCTTCAGAACTGTATCTGCATCATGGTAAAGTAGATCAACACAATAAACTAACATGGACGCTATAAAATTGTATATGAAGGCTCTTTTGAGACATCTCATGGGAACTGATGCTCTGTTATCACTTTTGGGTAAAACAAAGTACAACAAGTAACTTCACATTCAGCTCCGTTGTTGTTGTTGTTGTTGTTGTTTTCCAACAGAGCATTATATGAACCTTAAAGCAGAGAAATTGAGACACAGGAGAGGATGATGTGACTCTGGAGGGAAGAATTAGAGATCAAAGATAAATTTTGACCATGGTGTTCAGGAGAATATGTAATAAAGAGAATAAGTGTAAGGAAAGGAAATTTCAAAGATATGCATGAACTTCCCTTGTTCTTGGCCAACTCCTAAACTTCGTGTGCGCCTATGATTTGAAGTTCTAGCAGAAAATTGCTGCCTGGAGAGAAGTGGTCTCCACAGGGATTCTAGAAGATACATGTGTTTCTTGAAGATAATAGAGCTCAGTTTCACCAGAGTGGAAAGATACAATAAATAGTCAAAGTTCCAAATCCTTAGTAATTGTCAATGCTCACTCTTCCAGCTCAACCTTCCCTTCCCTAGTGGCTGACTCATGATACAAAAAGATAATATTTTTCTCTACATGCAAACATTGGTGGGAAACAGTAGTAGAAAGCTGTTAAAAAGTTGTATTCAGTGAAATGTGGAAAAGCCACAGCAATCAGAACCAGTATGATCAAGAAAATATGAAGATCCCTCAAGTAATAGTGAAGGAGTCTCATAATTCCAATGTGGATCTGCTTCTGGGTGGAACTTGTCTATGGATCTTTCACTGTTACACATAAAATGGTCATTAGAGATTATGCCCCTGGTGGCTATAAAGATTTTACAATCAAATTTGTGAGGCAAGTTTGAAGTTTTCATATTTTGCTTTAGAAATTGTTTTGATATTGTTGTTTTGCTATGTAATCCCTCTGGTTTCTTTGAAGAAACTTAAATAATGATTAAGAATGGGCTATACTGGATTTAACTTAGAGATATAGAATCTGGGAAAGAGTATTATTCCCATCCTTGAAAGAAATAAATGGATTAAAAAGAAAACTAGACAGATTTCAATTTAAGGACTCTTATGACCCTGCTGGAAACTTGTCATTATGGTCACTCCCCCTACAAGAGGAAAAAAAACAATAAGAGGGATAAAGGAATTTTCAGGGTAAAATAAGAGTGAAGCTTTTACTTTCTTGGAGGGTGTGGTAGTATACTGTATATTTCCTTAAGAATATTCAACTAGATGTTTTTATTAAGTTTGGAACACCTAGAGGTCATGGATATAGAATATTTTTATCTTTTGCAGTCTACTTCATCCAAGGACTCTACATCATCAATATTAAAAACTTTTCTGTGCATAAAACCCTTTGAAAACAACATGCAAGAATATAGTTCCAACCTACATGCTCTATAAAGGCCCTGCATTTAGAACATGTTAAAAAATAAAATCTTAGAATTTAATAGTGAATAAAACATCAAAACAGCAATAAAATAAGAAAGCCACAGCAGTCATAAGATGATACAGTTAGAAGCTGGGCAAAGACATGAACATACCTTTCATCAAAGAGAGTATGCAGATAGCAAATGAACACATGAAACTATGTCAAACCTCACTAGTCACTAAGGGAATGGAAACTAATATCATAGTAAGATACAAGCACATGCCTGTCAGAATGAATAAACTGCACAGTAGTGACAAAACTGCTAACATGGATACTGAGAAACTAGACCACTCCTACAATGTGGGTAGAAAGTAGAATGATACAGCCTCTCTGGGAAAGTATATGACAGTCTTTACAAAACTAAACATACATTTACTATATAACAATTCAGTTTTGGATACTTATTCTGGAGAAAAAAACAAAATAAAAATTTATTATATCATATTATATTGTATTATGTATTATATAACATTGTACATTACATTACATATTTTATATATATAATATTTTACACTAAAAAGAAAAGAATCTCACATGAAAATGACTACAGCTTCACTATTTCTAATAGTCATTGACTAGAAATAACCCAACTGAAACATCCTTCAGTGAATGAATAGCTAAACAAACCACATCTATATCTATTTCTTTATGCATATCTATGTCTATATCACAGAATACTATTCTGCAACTAAGAGGAAAGGATTGCTGGTATACAGAACGATTTAAATATACCTCAAGCTCATTATGGTAAGTTAAAATAGCCAAACTCAAAAGGTAACCTGTGACTCCATTCGTATAAGTATCTTGAACTGAAAATGTATCTTAAATTACAGAGAGGGAGAGAATGACTGGGTTAGTAACAGTGAAGAACAGATTGCTTATGGAAACTGAACAAATAATATGATATAAACTTCTGTGATGAGGGAAGAGCTCTATATCTCAATTTTAGTAGTTTATACATGTCACAAATTTCACAAAATATACATATATATTTAATTAATGTATACACATATTTAATTAATGTTTGTCTTTTGGTTTAAATTGTACTATATACTTAAAATAGATTTAAAATCAGGGACACTGGATAAATAAAACAAAAGAAATTTATGTATTACCTTTGTACTTTTCTGGGAATCTGTAATTATTTTGAAATAAAGTTTAAAATGTTGTAAAAATGGGCAAAATATCTGAGCAGACCTTTCATTGTTTGGGGCAAAACTGAAAGCTTTCCTAGACCTGGAACAAGACAAGGATGTCTATTTCCAACACTTTTACTTAATACAGCATTGGAAGTCCTAGTACAACAATCAGGTATAAGAAAAACATTAAAGTGCACCGTTAGGATGTCTGAGTGTGAGTTTGCAGATGACTTGCCCATATGTAGAAAACCCCAAGGATTGCCACAGAAACTTACTAGAATTACAAATGAAATTAATCAAAGTTGCAAGATATAAAATTAAGAAACAGCCATTAAAAAAATGGTTGGTAATTTCTTATAAAATTAAACAAATATTTACTGTTGGACCCATAATTATTCTCTCATAAATTTCTATATGTGCACTTTTAAAATATTATGTTCACACAAAACTATGTGAATATTTATAACAGATTCGAACATATACACTGAAATTTTCAATAAAAAACAAGTTGTACTTCAAAAGATAAATGGAAAAACTGTGGATCACAAACAGTGAAATATTTATCAACAATAAAGGAAATCTGTATTGAGTTTTATAAACACAAAAAACATATGTATTTAATAATTTTAAAATGCAAGACTGAAAAATAAACATTAACTGATTTAATTTTATGACATTCTAAAAAATGAAAAGTTGGAAGAGAAAACAGGTTAATTGCCATGAGTTGGTGGAAAATAGAGTGGTTGATGAGATAAGGACCACACAAGGCTATTTTGGGGGTGATCAAACTGTTCCATACTATTTTCAGATGATGAAAATGTACCATTTTATTTTTGAATGATGACATTGTAGTGGTTGATATAGGACTCTGCATTTGTCAAAATCCACAGATGAGAAAATCAACAAGAGTAATCTTTGCCATGTGCAATAAACAAGAGTCAATCAGGATATTGGGGAATACAAGGATAGAATCCTGTCAAAAATGAAACAAAATACATTAAAAACACATGATAATATGGCATGGAGGAGAAAAGGCAAAAAAAGAAGTTATAGCATATGTAATATTACATATATGTATATATTATACATCACATGTATATGTCATATAATATATGTTAGATATATGGCAAAACATATTTTGATTAGATTCTCTAAAGCTAAAGTAAACAAGGATTGTACATAAAAACTGCACCATATTTAATAAACTTGTGCACAGTGGTATTGGTTACCAGATCTGAAACTACATAGATACTGGGTTTCAACAAACATGTAAAAATGTATAGTGACATACTGTATTGATTTATTTTCTGTTGGCAGCAAAACACCATGGCTAAATACTGTATAAATAAAATGGTCTATGCAGTTCACATTTCTATAGGCTGGAGGTCCAAGATCAGGTGGCCTATTCTCTTTGGCCTCTGATAAGGGCTTCCTTGGCTTTGTTACATCCTGTCAGATGGTGTCATGGTGGGAGGACATGTGAAATGGAGAGATCAGATGGCAAGACAGGAAACTAGATACTTGGGAGGAGCCACTCTTGTCCTTTCTATAACAATCTACTCTCGCTCAAGAGTGAATTCACCCCACAAGATCACCATTAATCCCTTCTGAGGTTACCCCAGAGACCTAATAACCTCCCTGAGAGCACACCTCTTAAAAGTCTCAGGACTTGAACATTGCCTTCTTGAGGATCAATCCTCTTGCATGTCAACCTTTGGGGAGACAAACCATATCCAAACCAAAACTTGCTCATACACACTCACTCACACATACACACAACACAGATTTATAGATATATAGAAATAGATAATGGGAATCGGCTTTTTCACTATCAAAGAAAACGATTATAATAAACAAGGGGTAAGGATAGAATGAGCTGTTTTAAAACAGATTACATTTTTTATTAGTGCATTGTTATGATACAGAACAATGGGCTACATTGTGACATATTTGTACATGCCAATAACATACCTTGATCATATTTATCCCCCCACTCTCCTTTCCCCTTCCCTCACTCCCACTCCCTTCCTCTTCTTTAATAGTCTCTCTGCTGATTTTATCTTGTGTTTCCTCTTACCCCTACGTACCACATATGAGGAAAAACATGTGAATCTACCTTATTTCTCTCTGTGTCAGCCTTATTTCACTTATCATTATCCCTTGTTTCTTTCATTTTTCTGCAAATGACAAAATTTTGTTTCTCTTTATGGCTGAATAATGCTATATTGTGTATGCAAGCCATATTTCTTTACCATTCACGCACTGCCAGGCACCAAGGCTGATCTCACATCTTGTTTATTGTGAATTGTGCTGTAATGAGCCTGGGTATAGAGGTATCTATGTAGAATGCTGATTTAAATTCCTTTTAGTATATACCAAGAAGTGGTATATCTTAATTATATGGTAGTTTTATTTTTTGAGAAATATTCATATGATTTCCATGGTCCTTGTTTTAAATTACATTTCCAACTAAATTGTACCAGTGTTGCATTTTCCCTGAATTCTTATCAGCATTGCATTATAGTTGATTTCATAATTTAGGAAGAAGAAAGGAAAGAAAGAAGAAAGGGAGGAAGATGTATTAGTCAGCTTTTTTCAGCTTTTTTGCTGGTGTTACCAAAGACCTGATAAGAGCAATTAGAGGAGGAAAGGTTTATTTGGTGCTCACAGTTTCAGAGGTCTGAGTCCATAGATGGGTAACTCCATTGCTGTGGGCTCAAGATGAGGTAGAACATCTTGGTGGAATGGAGTGGCAAAGGAAAGCAGCTCAGGAATTGAATCAGGAAGGGGAGAGAGAGAGAGAGAGAGAGAGAGAGAGAGAGAGAGAGAGAGAGAGAGAGAGAGAAGGTATGGCAAGGACAGGAGCAAAGTGAAAGAGCTCCCAACTGAAAAAGTGCCAAATTTGAGCTAACAATGTCTGTAGTATTATACAATAATGGAAAGAATAAAATGTATAAAGAATAAAATGTATACTCATAATTCTATAGTGACTTAAATGAATCACAAGGTACAAATCTTCCTAGTTGCAAGTAAAATAAAATAAAAAAGTAGAAAGAATGAAAAAAATGTATAAAGAATAAAATGTATACTCATAATTCTATAGTGACTTAAATGAATCACAAGGTACAAATCTTCCTAGTTGCAAGTAAAATAAAATAAAAAAGTAGAAAGAATGAAAAAAATGGAAAATCAGCATTAGGACACCAGATTAATAACTCCTGAGCTAAGATCCACTGATAATTGTCAAATTTACACGTTAGACTTTGAGAAATAGGGCATTTGCCTGACTTCACATTATCTATCCCAAATATTTATTAATTAGCAAGATGGCTTTAACATAAGACCCCAAACTGTTTGATATGCTTTCTTCCAGGAGATGAATTTAACTTCTTCCCCTTACATGTGACTTGGATTTAATTACTTTTTTCTCATGGATTAGAATTTGGAAAGGAAAAAGTGAGTGACCCGACATAGAGAAACTTGGCAGACACCCTCTTAATCATAATGGAATGATTCAATGATGAGTCATGTTGATTTATGTGCCCATTAGATTTAAAGATATGGTACTTTCCCCAAAATAACACCACAGTCTCATCATGAGGAAATATCTAACAATCTTAAAACGAGTAACCCTATAAAATTACCTTACCCATTTGATGGAGTGGTTTAACCCTGTGGAAGTTCTGCCGCTATCTAAGGTTGACTTCTTCTAAGCTCTTGGCACACGAGAGTGAGTAAGAACAGCACACTGTTCTCAGGACATGCTCTGCTGACATGGTCAGACTTGCCACGAGTTCCTCTTGAAACTGAGATTTGCTTCATGTGTTCTCCATGGTTAAAATTATTTTGAGATTATTTTTGATAGTTTGTTTCCCTTGAATTGTGCTTAATCATTGGGCTTATATCTGAGACAGAGATTAAGAAAGTGGCTTATAAACATTACATTATTTTAATTTATTCCTGTTATTTTGCTTATGTTAACCTCAAAGAACTTGCTGTATACCATCTCACTTGCTGTATACCATCTCACTCCATGGCAGTCATTATAAAGTCAAACAACAAGTGCTAGTGAGGATGGGGGAAAAAGGTACACTTAAACACTGCTGGTGGGACTGCAAATAGGTGCAGCCAATTTGGAAAGCAATATAGAGATTCCTTGGAAAACTGGGAGTGGAACCACCTTTTGACCCAGCTATTCCTCTTCTCCAACTATACCCCAAAGACCTAAAAACAGCATACTACAGGGACACAGCTATATCAATGTTTTTAGCAGCAAAATTCCCAATAGCTAGACTGTGGAACCAACCTAGATGCCCTGCAATGGATGAATGGATAAAAAAAATGTGGCATTTATACACAATGGAATATTACTCCGCACTAAAAAAATAACAAGATCATGGTATTTGCAGGGAAAGTGGATGGCATTAGAGCAGATTATGCTAAGTGAAGTTAGCCAATCCCTAAAAAACAAATGCCAAATGTCTTCTCTGATATAAGGGAGGTGACTCAAAATGGGGTAGGGAGGAAGAGCAAGAGAAGAAGATTATCACTAAAGAAGGAAAAGAGGTGGGAGGGAAATGGAGGGAGAAAGGGAATCACACGGAAGATGGAAGGAGACCCCCATCATTGTACAGAATACATGTATGATGATGTGAGGAAAAAGAAAAAAGAAAGAAGTGTGTCACATTAGATTGGGTAGAAAGAAGTGATGGTAAGGGAGGGGAGGGGAAGGGGGGAAAGAAGGACAGCAGAATAAAATAGACATTATTATGCTGTGGGTATATACGTGACTGCAGGACCAATGTGATTCTGCAACCTGTACACTCAGAAAAATGAGAAATTATACCCCTGATTCAAATGTATGACATGTCAAGATCATTGTACTGTCATGTGTATCTAATTAAAACCAATAAAAAAATAAATAGAAAAAAAAAGATTAACATAAGGGAAATATAATGGCTGGGCTGCTTAAAATAAACATCCTTAGCTTTCCAGGGTCACCTGTGTCCTGTTTCTTATCTCACTCAGTTCCTGGGCACCAATGTTGAACACCCATTATTTATATTAAAAGTGTAAAGTGCATGACAAATATGGAAAGGCTGAGAAATTGTCACAAATAGGAGTTGACAAAGGAAACATGACTAAATCCTGGATTGGATTCTGAAACAAAAAAAAAAGAGGTGTAATTAGTGGAGTAGACAGGGTAATTGATTTTAGTTCATAGGATATACAATGTTAAATTATTATGAGTTTTTAAAACTATATCCTGGGTGTATAAAGTGTTAACATTGGGAAAGTTCTTTGAGGAACATAAAGGTACTCTGTAGTAGATTTATAAGTCTCTTGTAAATTTTAAACTATTTATTAGTTTGTAGTTTTTGTTATTTTTGTTTTCTGCTTAATGTTTTTCACTAGCAGCACATATATTTTTCCTTGTAGCTTAGGTTTCAACTGTTCTTTCTCTCTTTGTTTTATTGCCATATTTTTTTCTTAATTCAATAGAAAATATTGAGCCATATGTGACAACAGTCTATGTAGGATGTCAACATACTTAATCAGAGCTTTGCCTCAAGGCTGGGGTGGCCCTAGTTTTCAGGGAACTTGTAATGGATGTTATTTGCTTATAACCTTTTCCAAAAATATTTCTCATTGTCTATATCCAGAAGATAGATTATTTTACTCCAAAATGCTTTCGACACACAGATGTAACTACTTTCATCTCTGTTTGAAATCTGGTTAATTTTTTACTGAACTAATCTCTATATTATATTATCATGCTCACCACAGCAAAATAGTCAATATTCAGTAATGTATCAAGTTTTTCTAATTTGTTTTTTTTCTATAACTAAAGACTAAGTAGCAATTGAGGTACTATGCAAGTTATTGTAGCCAGCACATATGCTAAATATTTTGTTAGTGATTAACATAAACTTCTTTTCAACCTCCAAATTCAGATTATTTGCATGAAAAATCAGATACTTTAGTAACATCACATATTTTAATATTTTGGTTTGTCATTTTCAAAATAACCATCTTTCAGTGCTAATTTATATGTTAGTCTTTAGGGACCATGTTGTAATGATAAAAGTATCCGGATCATTACAGACTTAAAGAAATAAAAGTTGATTTCTTGATCATCTAACAATTCAAGGTAGGTTTTGCCAGTGTACTAGAATCACAGGTCCACATGCTGGCTCCATTTTCTTACACAATTATTCACAGGTTATCATGCAAGTCACATTTCATCTCTATCTATCTCCCAAATGGTAAATTTGCCTATATTTACTAAGTATATCACTATTACATAATTTAATACAATATATACAATTCAATATTATAAAACAATATAAATATGTACATATTACATATAAAATATACTCAACATGTAAATAGCATAACACTTTATGTATAGCATTTAAATATATTAGAAGCATATACATGTGCCTATGTATTATATATACATTAGTAATATAGAGAAAAAAGAGAGACCACACACCAGGAAATGACACTTTTTAAAAGTACTTTTGCTGCTCACACTACATTCCTAATATCTTTGTCCACTTTACATTGGTATTAATAACAAAACAAACAAACAAACAAACAAACAAAAACTGATACAGAAAGAAAGGTTTATATAGCTCATGATGCTAAAGGCTGAAAAGCCTAAAAAAATGGTGCTGGCATTGGCTTCCTGTGAGGATCTCATGGTGCATGGCATTACAGGGAAGGAGTGAGTGAGAGAGAGTTCAGGTAGCAAGACAACAAGCCAGAGGGCAACCAAAGAAGACAATCATGCTGTATAGCACTCCACTCCCATGGTAACCAATGTAGTTCCAAGATTTCACCACCAAGAGATAAAGCATGAATTCCATATCTTAGAAAATATTCAAGCTGAGAATAGGTAATTTTCAGGGATAACTTACATATTTTCTACTTGCTACAATTTTTATTGTTTTTAGCTTACCATTTAATACATAGACAGTTAATTTAAATGATTAATGTGTGCTTTACTTTCAGCTATTAGTGCATGTCATCATGACTTAATGACTGTATGCTGAGTCCTGAGTTTTAAAGGTCTCATTTCCCAGTGCTATTACATTGAGGAATAAGCCTCAACCTGAATTCTGGTGGTCCAGAGTCATATTCAAAGCAGGATTCGAACTCAATTACATGAACAAAGCTGACCAAATGGAAAACAGAAACATGGTCTAGCTCTGTGAAGACAGGTATTGCTGAAATAAGTTATAGCTTCTTTTGATTAATAAAACGAAGATATTTGGTGTATTTTTTGAGTTTTTGTCCAATCTCTTTTAATATTTAATGATTTCAAATAAATTGTATGTAAATAATTATTTCTTGTTTCTTTTAAATTTATTTATCTATTTATTTATTTATTAGTTCTAATCAGTTGTATATGACAGTAGAAAGCTCTTTGATTCATTGAACACAAATGGAGCAGAATATTTTACTTCTCTGGTTGTGCATGAAGTAGAGCCACACTATTCATGCACTCATGCATGTACCTAGGGTAATGATGTCCATCTTATTCTACCAACTTTCCTACCTCTTTGCCCCCTCCCACAGTTCCCCCATTGCCCCATCCAAAGTTCCTCCACTTATCCCATGCAACTCCCTTCACAGATTAGCATCAACCTATCACAGAAAACATTCAGCCCTTGATTATTTGAGATTGGTTTATTTCACTTAGCATGATATTCTCTAACTTCATCCATTTACCCGCAAAATCCAATAATTTATTCTCTTTTAATGCTGAGTAATATTGCATTGTGTATATATGCCACAGTTTCTTTATCCATTCAGCTACTGAAAGTCATCTAGTTTGCTTCCACAGATTAACTATTGTGAATTGAGCTGCTATAAACATTGAAGGGGCTGCCTTACTGTAGTATGCTGTTTTTAAGTCTTTAGTGTATAGATTGAGGAGTGGGATATCTAGGTCAAATGATGGTTCCATTCCAGGTTTTCTAAGGACTCTACATAATGCTTTCCAGATTGCTTGCACAAATTTGCAATCCCACCAGCAATGTATGAGTGTGTCATTTTCCCCACATCTTCACCAACACTTACTATTGTTTGTATTCTTGATAACTGCCATTCTGACTGGCATGAGATAAAAATCTTAGAATAGTTGTGATTTGCATTTCTCTAATTACTAGAGATGTTGAACATTTTTTTTCATATATTTGTTGATCTATTATATATCTTCTTCTGAGATGTATCTGTTCAGCTCCTTAGCCCACCTATTGACTGGGTTGTATGTTTTTTGGTGCTTAAGCTTTTTGAGTTCTTTATATATCCTGGATATTAGTGCTCTATTTGACATGCATGTGGCAAAAAATTCGCTTCCAAAATGTAGGCTCTCTCTTCAAATCATTTGATTGTATCTTTCGCTGAGAAGAGCTTTTTAGTTTGAATTCTTCCCATTTATTTATTCTTGATTTTATTTCTTGTGCTTTAGGACCCTTGTTAAGGAAGTCAGGCCTAATCAGATATGATGAAGATTTGGGCCTACTTTTTCTTCTATTAGGCTATGGTCTCTTGTCTAATTCCTAGGTCCTTGATCCACTTCAGTTGAGTTTTGTTCATGTTGAGAGATAGGGGTTTAGTTTCATTTTGCTGCATATGTATTTCCAGTTTTCCCAGCATCATTTATTGAAGAGGCTATCTCTTTTCCAATGTATACTTTTGGTGACTTTGTCTAATATAATATTGGCTTAGTCTATGTGTCTTCTATTCTGTACCATTGGTCTGCATGCCTATTTTGGTGCCAATACCAGGTGTTTTTGTTACTAGAGATTTGTAGTATAGTTTAAGGTCTAGTATTGTGATGCCTCCTACTTCACTTTTCTTGCTAAGGATTGTTTTGGTTATTCTTGGTTTCCTATTTTTTCCAAATGAATTTCATAATTGCCTTTTCTATTTCTATAAGGAATGACATTGCAATTTTAATTGAAATCACATTGAATCTGTATAGAACTTTTGGTAGTATGGCCAATTTGACAATACTGATTCTGCCTATCCAAGAGTTTGGGATATCTTTCCATCTTATAAAGTCTTCTTCAATTTCTTTCTTTAGTATTCTGTGGTTTTCATTGCAGAGGTATTCCACCTCTCTTGTTAGAATGATTCCTAAGTTTTTTTTTTTTTTTTTTTTTAGGCTATTGGAAATGGGGTAGTTTTTCTAATTTCTCTTTTAGAGAATTTATCAATGAGGTATAGAAATGCATTTTATTGGTGGATATCAATTTTATATCCTACTACTTTGCTAAATTCATTTATTAATTTTAAAAGTTTTCTGGTGGAATTTTTTGGATCCTCCAAGTATAGAATCATGTCGTCAGCAAATAGTGATAATCTTGGTTCTTTTTTTTTCTATTCATATTTCTTTAATTTCTTTCATCTGTCTAATTGCTCTAACTATAATTTCAAGGACTATATTGAATATAAGTGGTGAAAGAGGGCATGCCTGTCTTGTTCCCATTTTTAGAGAAAATGCTTCCAGTTTTTTTTTTCTTTCCACTTAGGCTGATGTTGGCTTTGGGTTTAGCATAGATAGTTTATACTATTTTGAGGTATGTTCCTACTATCCCTAGTTTTTTCTAGTGTTTTGAACATGAAAGTGTGCTTTATTTTGTCAAAAGCTTACTTGTTAATTGATATAATCATATGATTGCTATCTTTATGTCTATTGATGTGATGAATTACATTTATTGATTTCTGTATATTGAACCAAACTTGCATCCCAAGAATGAACCCCACTTGATCATGGTGCACTATTTTTTTAACATGCTTTTTATACGTTTTGCCAAAATTTTATTGAGAATTTTTGTATCTATGTTCCTCAGGGGATATTGGTCTAAAATGTTTTTACTTTGATGTGTCTCTGTCTGGGTTTTGTTATCAGGATGAAGCAAGCCTCATTAGAATGAATTTGAAAGGGTTTCCACTTTCTCTATTTCATAGATTAATTTGAGGAGTATTTGTATTAATTCTTCCTTGTAGGTCTTGTAGAACTTGGCTGAGAATCCATCTGGTCCTAGGCTTTTCTTGGTTAGCAGGCTTTGATGGTGTCTTCTATTTCTTTGCTTGAAATTGGTCTGTTAAAATTGTGTATGCCATCCTGGTTCAGTTTGGGTATGTCATATGGCTCTAGAAACTTGTCAGTATCTTTGAGGTTTTCTATTTTACAGGAGTACAAATTTCAAAATAGTTTCTAATTATCTTCTGTATTCCAATAGTGTCTGCTGTTATATTTCCTCTTTTTTTATCATGAATTTTAGTAATTTGAGTTTTCTCTTTCTTCTTTTCATTGGGGTGGCTAAGGGATTGTTTATTTTCTTTATTTTATCAAAGAGCCAGTTTTTTCTTTTGTCAAATTTTTGAATTGTTTTTTTTTTGTTTGTTTGTTTCAATTTCATTGAGAATTTTAAAAATTTCCGCTCTTCTGATTTTTTTTTTTTTTTTGGTGTTGCTTTGTTCCTCTGTTTTTTAGGGCTTTGAGGTATAATATCAGGTTGTTTATTTGTTGACTTTTTCTTCTTTTAATCGATGAACTACATGTAATGAACTTTCCTCTTAGTACTGCCTTCATAGTGTCCTAGAGATTTTGATATGTTGTACCAGAGTTCTCATTGATCTCTAAGAATTTTTTTTTTATCTCCACCCTGATGTCTTCTGTTATCCATGCATCATTCAATAGTGTATTATTTAGTCTCCAGGTGCTGGAGTAGCTTCTATTTTTCATTTTATCACTGATTTCTAATTTCATTTCATTATGGTTTTTAACATGACTTAGTTTCTCTTTTGATTGGTCTTTACCTTAGTTTAGTTCCTCCCTTTGCAGATTTTCATTTTGTTTTTCATTTCATGAGAAGATGTAATATTTTGCCAAGAATGTTCTGTATTGTGGGCTTTCTTGCTGTAAATTCTTTTAACTTTTGTTTATCATGGAAGGTTTTATTTTGTCATGAAATCTGAAGCTTAATTTTGCTGGATATAAGATTTTTGGTTGGCATCCAGTTTCTTTCAGAGCTTGGTATATGCTGTTCCAGAATCTCCTTGTTTTAGTTAGTTACACATGACAGTACAATGATCTTGACATATCATACATTTGAATCAAATGGGATATAATTTAATTTTTTGCATGTACAGGTTGCAGAATCACATTGGTCATGCAGTTACATATATACCGACAGCAATAATAATGTTTATTTTATCCTGTTGTCCTTCCATTTCCCCCTTCCACTCCCCTCCCCTCCCATCACTTCTCTCTACTCAATCTAATGTGTGCCACTTCTATTTTTTCCCCCTCACATCGTCATACCTGAATTCTGTAGAATGAAGGGGGTCTCCTTCCTTCTTCCATGCAATACCCTTTCTCCCTTCCTTTCCCTCCCACCTCTCTTCCCCAGAAGTAATTTTTTACTTATGCTCTTCCTCCCTACCCCATTTTAAGTCACCTCCCTTATATCAGAGAAGACATCCAGAATTTTTTTGGGGGAATTGGTTAATGTGTACAGGGTGCCATTGGATGAGAGCAAGAAGAATTTCTAATGTTCCACAACACATTAGGGAACTATGGTTGACAACATTTAATTGTATATTTGAAAAATTTTAGTAGAAAAGATCTGAATATTTTTACCATTAAGAAACAATATATGTGAGTTTTTATGGATATACTAATTATTCTCTTTTGACCCATTCGCATTATACACACACACACACACACACATGAAAATATCACATTGATTTTAATAGTCTATTAAGTTGTCTACTTCTATGAGAGGTTTATATATGATCATAGGTATGCTTATATTATTTATGCAAAACAATAGAATATTTTACTTAAATATTAGATTGAGTAATAAAACAAGTGTAAGTTACAGCTCAGATCCTCTAAAGTGGGAATAATTATTCTTAGCATAATAGGGTACTGAATTAGGAATATTTGCATGTCACTTATAAAAGAAAATGACTTGCTTAAAAGAATATGGATATTACACTCTTTCTTTATACTAAGGATTGAAAATTGACATTGTAATATATCTGACTTTTAAGTCTTCATCATCAACTTGGGGAATCTCACCAACTATGTTTGCTTAGTCCTAAATCTTATATTTGCTTTATCACTAAGCGGAAGCAAGTTCACATTAATTCTTTAATTCTCCAACCCTCTTTATTTATCTTTAAAATTGATAACTTGAATTAAATATTATCTGATTTTTTTCTGTTCTGATAATTTATAATTATTTAGCTATAAACAGAAAAATAATAAAGATGCTCATTTCCTTTCATCAGGAACATTGTATTATTATGCTTTCTTTCTTTTTTTTTTTTTTTTTTTTTTTTGTTTGTTTTTTTCCGATTGGTTTTGTTTTGTTTTGTTTTCCCTGCTCTGTCTTTAGGCTTACCATGGAGGAAGAAATGGAGGCACTAATGTCATGTTGAAATATTGAAAAATAAAGGATAGAAATTCTGAATATATATATAAAAAGTAAACAAAATAGCTCCTGCTTAACAAAAACCTCAGTTTTCTGGTACTTTCTGAAGATTTGAATAGTAACAATTCTTGGAAAAAAACTAAATTTAACATACTTTCAACAATCCAACATTTGAAATTTTTAATCCTCTTTCTGCCCATCCATAAAACAGTTTTCTTGAAACTCTTGTGATTTTTACAATACTGTAATAAATTTTTAAGAAGCAACAAATTTTTGTGGTTTTGTCTACTTCTACACTATAAATGTGAATGATGTAGATATATATCTAAACTTTATCTGCTTTCAAATATTCCTTTTGTTTCTCAATCCTCTAGCCAAATATAAATCTTAATAATATTACAACTATTGAAAGTATTTTCTAAAAGCTTGGTAATTATTTTTAATTAATATTGTTAGTCAAAGATATCATACAATTAATGTTATTAAATAATTTAACTAACATTTATAATTATCAAAAATTAATGCCTAATATTTAATACAATTTCTTATGTCTATAAAGTGTTGTTTCACAGAAAAAATTGGGTTGAATATTTCTTGCAAAATTATGATAACATAAATAGGTTACAGATAATGATGTTAGTCAAAATTGTAAATTATTTCATACATCATAGGCACAAAATGTGGTATTACGGCACAACTATAGTATTAGAATAAACGTTAACTAGAAATTTTCTTATTTTAAAACGTGCAACTACTATTTAGTCAATACACCTAAGTACCTTCAATTTGAACCCAGTAAGCACTATCTCATTGGCAATCTAACATGTTAGCAAATAAAAATTTGTAAAATTATTTAATTTAAAAAAATATAAGTGTCTTTCCTCTAAATAAATTGAGGGGTTCAGGGTGTGCTCTCTCTCTTTCCTGTTGCCTCCATTGTTCTTCTTGCCTTCCAGAGTGGGAGCTAATATCGGAGAATTCAGAGCCATCGCTGAACCCCGAAAAAATTGTTTCTGTGTTTGTGTGGGATTTTCTGTTGCCTCTCCGGCCAGCTGGCAATATAAATCCCCATCCCTTTTTATTTTGTATTTTTAAACTGGGTCTCACCAAGTTTCTGAGACTGGTCTTGAATTTGCAATTTTCCTGTATTGATTGGGATTAATGCATGGCATCGTTTTTTAATATCATTATTTTGGTCAGGTTTGCTTTTATTTATTTAACAGAAAGAAGAGATGGTTAGGTTTTGTAAAGTAGCATCCTTTATTAAATCTGATGTCAAGTCTGTACAGTAGTTTTACTAGTATTTTGAAAAAATAATAAACAATAAGAGATTGATGGAACTCGGGAAAATAACCAAGATATTTCAACCTCACACTACACAAAATAAAAATAACAGCAATTAAAAAACATGTTCTATATTTAGAAAATTTGGCCTTCATATAATTATATATATATAATATATATATTATATATATATGTGTGTGTGTGTATACATATATATATGCACGTGCATATATATGTTAGAAATATAGATGTATACACACATATAAACACATTTGAATTGTATTTGTATTTATTTTATATGCATTATTATGAAAAAAATCAGAATTTAAAGGATTCATTTGACTGAAGGTTGGAACTGTTCTATTTAACTGTTTTCATTTAGGTAGTCCCCAGCAATCGTTTCTCTAAAGCATTAGTCATTTGTAATCTTTGTCACTAATAAATTGATTGCCTAATTAAAAATAAAAGTAAATTGAAGCAAGCTTTTCACTGTTTCTGAGAAAATTAAAAGTTTTTATTAATACAATTTTATAGAAATAATGCATCAAAAATCCTGCTAAAAGAATCAAGTCTATTAGTTAAATATTTATGTTTTTAATATTTTACATTATGTAAATGTATAAATATTGCTAATATTCAGGGAAATTCATTCAATATTTTCAATATTATTTGCAGATTCCTTATATTTTATTAGGAACTCACTAAATATTTTTTTGAATTCATGTCAGGTTGTGAGACATAGGAATCATAAAACAATACTCTTTCAAGTGAAGATCAAATTAGGGAAAGACAAATATTAAGAAGACAAATAAATAACAAAATTATAGTCTGTGCTTTACTTTATAAGAACATAAAACATAAAATAAAACAGCGCTGAATTTTTTGATGGCATGATAATAGGTAATTTAAATATTGTCATCTTGTAATACCGCTGAAGAAATGACATGAAATCAGCAGTCTCAAATGCAAGTACAGCCAGCCATGTGACTATCTGTAGGAAGAGCATTATGGGTAGTTTGAAGGCATCCATAGTCCTGAGTCTGATGGATCAAATTATTTTTTGTTGCCTTGTAGTTTTCTTTTTTTCTTGTGTCCTTATCTTGTTTTGATATCAGGGTAATGCTGATCTCCTAAAATATGTAAGAATTCCTTCCTCTTTTATCTTTTGGAATAACTTAAAGAAAAATGATAATTAGTTCTTTAAATGCTGAGTAGAATTCAGCAGGAAACCATCTATTCCTGGGCTTTTCTCTGATGAAAAGATCTTTATTATTGATTCAATCTAATTATTGTTGTTGCTCTGTTCAGATTTTCTATTGATTTATAATTCAATCTTGGTAAGGTGTATGTGTCTAGGAATTTTTTTATTTATTCCAGATTCTCAAATTTGTTGGCATATAAGTTGTGCACAATAATTTGTAATGATGTTTTGTATTTTTGTGGTGGTTTTACTATTGTAATATTTCCATATTAGAACAATTTTTGCTATAAGCATAAATTTTGGTATATTTCATATCCATCTTCATCTATTTAAAGAATTTTCTGAACTTCCTTATTGATTTTTTTTCTTTTTCTTTCTTTCTTTTCTTTTCTTTTCTTTTTTTTTTTTTTTTTTTTTTTTTTTTGGTGCTGGGGATTGGTGCTAGTATTTTATCAACCGAGCTACCTCCCCGACCCACTGACTTCGTTGTTCAAAAATGTTTTTTACTTTCCATGCACTTGTGTAGTTTCCAAAGTTTGCTAGGTTTAGAGCACTGTACACTGTAGTAAGAGAAGATACTCAATATAATTTCAATTTTTTAAAAAATTTGATGACACTTGTTTATCATCCTATCATATCATGTATCCTGGAGAATGTTTCAGGTTCTGATGAGAAAGATGTGTTTTCAGTTACTATTGGATAAAATATTATTTTCATGTTTGTTAGGGTCTTTTGCTTTAGGGTGGAATTTTACTCTGTTTATTTTTGTTGAATTTTGTCTGGATGATTTGTCCATTGCTGAAAGTGGGGTGCTAAAGTCTCCAGCTATTATTGTGTCAGAGCCTATTTCTCCCTTCAAGTTCTATTAATACTTTCTTTGTATATTTGTGTGTTCCAGTACTAGATACACATATCTGCTTTTACTGAATCATAAGCTAATTACCTTCTTCATCTTTTTTTCTGCTTATTATTTAAAATCTGTTCATCTAATATTCGTGTGGCTACTCCTGCTTTCTTTTGGGCTTTAAGTGCATGACATATATTACTATTTCACCACTTCAGTTTCATTCTGTGTGTATCCCTAGAGGTAAAGTGAGTTTTTTGTAAGTAACATAAGGTTGTACCTAATTTTTTTCTTCCATTCATTTGCTCTGTCTTTTAACTGAAGAATTTAATACGTTTACATTCAAAGTAGTTATCGATGGCTAAGGTGTTAGTACAGTCAGCATATAATTTATTTTAATAATAAGATGATTATAGTATATATTATTATAGTATATATCATAATAATATAATATTATAAATTAATAATTAATAATATCAATCAATATAGCATTGATAATTAATATTATATAATATTAGTAATTATATAATAATATTATTATAACAATAATATCTGGACACATTAGAACCCCACTTTCAGTAGTGAACAAATCATCTAGACAGCTGATTTATGAACATTATGGAAATTCAAAAGCAAAAATTTATAATCTACAAATGAAAAATAATAGGAAATCAAAACATACTATGAGAGCAATATAATAAACCACCCAATTAACCCCCTGTATGTTATTAGTTTGTATTGTCTCATAACCTGAAGAATATTCTTTTTATTTTTCACCTCTAAGAGCATAAGTACAACATTTCTGGAGGTAGATTTGGCTGAGCTAAATTTGACAGTTGACATTTTACCTTCTCATACCTGGATATATTTATCATTATTTACATTTACGGAAGATTTCTGTTACTGTATTTTTAAATAAATTTCTAGACATTATCAAGTGTTTCCTGAACCTCTATAACCCACACACATTCTGTTCTAATATTGTCCCAAAGTTTCTGTAAGATTTTTTTATTCCTCTTCATTTTTATTCCTCCTCCAAATGTATGTTTTCAAATCGAATGTCTTCAAGCAATTTTTTTTTTCTATTTGACCTAACTTGCAAGTTCAGATTTTTCAGCAGTCTCTTGTTATGTTATAACTGTTTCAGTACTAGGGAGTAATCCAACCCTATGATTGATCCACATACACTGCTAGTATATTGTTCAAAAAGAAACATGAAAGAACTTCTACATTGTAGACTATCCCTGTAAGTCTCTGTCTGGGGCCAAGGTAGGAACTGGGATACCTCATCCATGATCATTTGATACTGCAAGATTCTGCCTGGCTCTGGAAACCCCCAGATTTCTATGTCATACATCTGATCACAGATGCCACTGAAATATCTACACTCTAAAGTTATCATCCATCAAGATAAGTACAACACTGGCTTAGCATCAAGGCCTATGGTGCTATTGTCTCCCTGTTGCTGAGATGAGATGGCCTAGGACTGCTGCAATGAATAACATGTGAGGTTGGCTGGAATATAATTCTTATAGTCTAGGGCTGCACATTTCACCTGGCAATGGAGATGTTCTAGAGGCTCCATCCTTAAGCAGGTCTGGTGATTGGAGCTGTTATAATCTGCCCAGTATTAGGTTTCACTAGCGTGGCACCAAGTTTTCAGGCAAAAATCTTCTGATTACAAACCTGTCCTAGCCCCAGTGTGTGGGGTCTTGCATCATGCTGTTCTGCTGGAGGTTGGAGTAGTTTAGTACTGTTGGTCTCCAAGGTGCCTAGGCAAATGCCAAACTAGGTGGTACTTGAGATTCACAGCCATAAGAACCTGTAGTCTTATGGATGCTATGGGGCCCACACTATAGCTGGTGTTAATGTAAGCCATGGCATCAGTCTGTTCCACTGGGACCAGCTCTCCACTTGGTGCCAGGGCAGTTTTAGCACCTTATCTATGTGTACTAGCTTGGAATAGCTATGCTGCCCAAGCTTGGAACCTGCAGTGTAGAGACAACCCCTTGGCCATCAAAGTTTGTGCTAAACTAGGTCACACCTGAGTCTTACAGGCCTTGGGGACTTGCATAGTATTGGGAGGAAGACAAGTATACAGGAGGCAATTTCCATGGATGGAACTTAAGCAATCAAAACTCAGGTCTCTGTTTCCAGTGCCAGGTCTCCACCTGATACTAGAGCCCATGTAGAAGTTACATTTGTAATCTCTGACCTGCATATTAGACCTTCAGTTTCTACCAGGTTCTGGGTATCATAAAGCCCTGTATTATCTTTTGTACCCTGTTCCCTAGCAGGTGGAGTCCTGCTCCCTGCTCAACCATCAGAATTTGGAGATCAGTAAATGGATGCATTCTCTTTGCTGTCTTAACAGAGTTCCAGCAACTCAGTATATATTGGGCTGGTGGTAGGGGTCTTGGGGCTTTATCAAGCACTGGTTTGCACCATAGCAGGCCTGCTACTCAACACCTCCCAACTTATAATGCCTCTCTCCAGACTAGGTTGGTTGGAGTTGAGAGGGGAATGACTAGCTCATTCTTTTCTCCCTGCCTTCTATCATGCATCTTTTCATTTTGTTATACCAATAACAGGCACTATGGTACTAAAGATTTCTTTACCTATTTTTTTCTAATAGAATTATTTGTTTATTTACCAGTATCTCCTAAGATTTAAGTCTTTATCTACATGACTTTGGTCAAGTTATCACATCTTTCTTTGCCATGGTTTGAGGAAAAGCACAAACATTTACTTTGAATTAAATAGAATTAAATAATATAAAAAGTAGCTAGTATGTAATCTGTGATCAATAATCTTCTAATTATCACCATGAAACACAAACTTGACCATGTCACCTCCCTGCCTTTGAAATCTTTATTAAATTATTTTTTTTAAATTTATATATGACAGCAGAATGTATTCAATCATAGTGCACATATAGAGCACAAACTTTTCATATCTCTGGTTTTATATAAATTGTATTCACACCAATTCATGTCTTCACACATGTACTTTGGATAATGATGTCCATCACATACCACCATCATTTCTGATCCTATGACTCCTCCCTTTCTCTCCCTCCCCTCTGCCCTATCTAGAGTTTGTCTATTCCTCCCATGCTCCCTCTCCCTACCTGTCTATGAATCGGCCTCCTTATATCAGAGAAAATATTCAGCATTTGGTTTTTTGGAATTTTTCAACTTTACTCCATCTACTTACCTGCAAATGCCATGATTTTATTCTCTTTAATTGCTGAGTAATATTCCATTGTGTATAAATGCCACATTTTTTTATCCATTCATCATTCAGAGGGCATCTAGATTGGTTCTAAAGTTTAGCTATTGTAAATTGTGCTGCTGTAAACATTGATGTGACTGTGTCCCTGTAGTATGCTGTTTTTAAATCCTTTGGGTATATACTGAGGAGAGGGATAGCTGGGTCAATGGTCATTCCATTCCCAATTTTCCAAGGAATCTTCATACTGCTTTTCATATTGGCTGCACCAATTTGCAGTCCTACCAGCTTTTGTGAAGGTAAGTTGGTGTGTGGATATCTCTTTAACTTGGGATATACTGTCGATGCTTCTTACTCAGTTGCCATTTTGTTACTTCTTCTAACTGGTAGTGTTAGAGATGATGAAAAGTTAACAGATTGGTATATATTTTAAGTTGAAACTTGCTAATGGATGTGTTGAAAAATAATGGAAACAGAGAAAAATAAGAGGTTTGTATGATTTTTCTTTTTTAACTGCATAAATGCTAATGTCCTAAATTGAATTAGAAATGACTGAAGAAGGGAAAGATTTGTGGTTTGGGAGGCAGATTATCATAAGCTATCAGAGTCTTAGAAAAGTGAATGGAAAACTGTGTTAAATATAATAAAAAATATTGAGAAATAAATGCATGAGATAAGTCATGACACAGAGTTAATGACCAAATAATGAATCAGGGCTTTAAAAATGAATAATGCTGTAGGGTAACTAGAGATTATTATAATTTAGAAAAGGTTAAAATTATTATTCAAAATACATTAAGAATATCAGACTGAATGTAAATAACTGAATCCAAACAAGTAAAATTTCTACTTGTGATTTCTACATTAATCATAATGAACTTGATTTCATAAATTACATATTTAATATGAACATGACAATAAAAAGCAAAACAAATGGGAAAGAAAGGCTACCTGAAAGTTAGCCACTTTGACGCTTTATACAAAAAACATATAACAATGCAAAACTGTCTAAATCTGTGGTAAAGTAATGTATTTGTGCAAAGTGAGATTTTTAATTATATACTTTCTGCTAGGTAAATTTTTAAATTTTTTTTTTAATTTGTGAGACTACTATTAGATTTAGACAGTTTTACATATAATATATAATGTATATATATTTATTTCTATATATTTATTTCTATATATATATTTATAAATATATATTTATTTATAATAAATATATATATTTACTAAGAGTTTATCAAATAAAATGCATGTTTTACATGATGGGGATTTTTATGGTTTGAATATGAGGTGTCCACAAGAGACGCAGGTGGGTACAATGCAAGAATGTTCAGAGGTAAATGAATAGATTATGAGAGTTGCTACCTAATGGTGTATTAATCCTCCTGAATGGATTAACTGGGTGGTAACTGTAGGAGGATAGGATGTGGCTGGAGGAAGTAGGACACTGGGACATGGCTTTGGGGTTTATATTTTTGTCCCTAGCATCTTTGCTCTCTCCTGCTACTTCTTGATGCCATTTCCTGAGCTGTTTTCATCCACCATACCCTGTCACCATGACATTCTGCCTCACCCCAGTACCCAGAACAACAAAGTCAGAAACCATGAAGAAGCTCTGAAAATGTGAATCAAAGAAACTTTTCCTCCTCTTAGTTGTTCTAGTCAGATATGTTGGTCACAGCAATAAAAAAAACTGCCTAACACAGAAATTGGTAACTAGAAGTGGGGTCCTGACTGTGACTATCCTGTGATTATGAGTGATAACTACTCATATATTAACCCACTTGGATGGATTAACTGGGTGGTAACTAGGAAGACAAAGTGTGTTGAAGAAGATAGGTCACAGGAAATGTACCTTTGGAATTGTGTATCCCATCTCCAACACTTTGCTCTAGTCTCTCTCTCTCTCTCTCTCTCTCTCTCTCTCTCTCTCTCTCTCTCTCTTTCTCTCTAGCTCTTGCTCTCGCTCTCTTTCTGTATCTCATCTCCCCAACTCCCACCCCCATACCCCATGCTTCCTGAGTATCAGGTATCAACTGAGCTGCTTAATTCTTCCATGTTTTTTTGTCATGATGCTTTTCGACACCTCATAGCCAGAGTGGCTGACTACAATCTGAAACCATGAGCCAAAATAAAACGTTTTCTCTTTTAGTTTGCTCTTGTGGAGTATATTGGTCATAACAATGCAAAACTGTCTAAATCTGTGGTAAAGTAATGTATTTGTGCAAAGTGAGATTTTTAATTATATACTTTTTGCTAGGTAAATTTTTAATTTTTTTTTAAATTTGTGAGACTACTATAATAACTCAGACTTTTTTTCTTTTTTGTAAAAAGTATATGTCAAGCACATTTATACATGAAATCAGCCAGGAAATTTTGTAAATAAATCAAATATTTTCATGTGTTATTATTTTTTTATTTGAATCTATAAAACTTTTAAGGCTTTCTTTCCAACTCTACACACTGCATCAAAAATATAAAGATCACATAGGCCCCATAAAATTTAAGTATGCTTTGGAATTTTTACAATGTAGTGTTTTATGTATCCCCTTAAGTATGAGAAAATATATAGTCTATGTGATGTGTAAAACAGAACACTATAATTTGTTTTATAACTAGATAGATAATTTTCATTTATTTAGATTCTTAGCATATTAGAAATGTAAATATTTAGAACAACTTTATTTTCTTGTATAAAAACATAATATGAAAATGTAGATGTATTTGGCCACATTCTTAAAAATGTAATATGTACCTTAAAACTACATTGACTTTAAGAGAAAATAATTAAATATGTGAACATAAAGTATTTTTCTACCTTTTATGATGATACTAAACTTTTAAGGATGAAGCAAATATAAAAAGTATTAGGACAAATGTTAGCATACTTATTACTAAAAGTGAACCCATATTTTTAAGAATATAACTTAATTAAATATCTTTAAAATGAGAGTTCATTAATATTTCATCTGCCACAAGAAAAGAGGAAAATAAGAAACAACACAAGTCATATTTAGTTCAACTCTTTACCCTATTTTTGGTTAGAAATGTAGATTCAGTCTAAAGTAATTATATGAGTCTTTGATCTTTTGTAATATTTGTAATTGATTTAAATATCACTATATTTTAAAAGTATCACCTTTTGGATTTAAACTTATAATACATAATTAGCATTCATTTAGATATCCAGATTTAAATATATGCTCTGTTCCCTGAGAGCAACATTTTATTAAAGAAAATGAATTTTTGAAACATTCCTTGGAAATGAATGTTTTCCTATTTCTTGAAAATATAAGTACATTCATTTGTTGCTCCCACAAGTGAAAGAGTTCTTTTGATAGGTCAAACTTTTCTTAAAAATAGTGATGTGATTAATGTTTTTATATTTAATGTGTTATAATAAATACCTATTGCCATAGCTTTGTAATATGCACATATCAAAATTGAAGCAGTTAGTGAATAAAGTGGATGTTAAAATATGACAATTAAATAAAATTAATGCTGAAATAAGTTTACAAATTGATGAAACTTGTTGATATTCATGATGCTGATAAGGTGCACCTTAGAATTTATTTATATTACTATGGACAAGAACCATTTGCATTAATGTCCACTTTTTTTTAATCAAAGTATGGTGTTTTAGAATAGCCCAGGAGATAATCTCTCTGGGATGTATCAGAAAAACTGTAGTAGTTTTGCATACTTGAAAGTTTTGCCACTTTGTCTAACAAACAGCCTTTTCTCCCTTTGATCACAATTATAGCAAATAAAAATTATTCTTGATGCAAAAAAGCAAAATACAAGAAAAACCTGCTACCATTATGTTGTTCTGATAATTTATATAGTTGAAATAATACTTTCAAATGCCACATATAATGTCTTCAGATTGCTTTTAAAATCTAAAGTCATGTAGTATTGAGAAAACTTCCAACACTTTAAGTTTTAGCTACTTTTAAAAATATTTTATAAGAAATGTTGGATTGGCCACAAAAGCCTTTTAATTGCTTGGACACCAATCAATACATACTCTATCAGGTTTTACTTTTAATACACATACATAAGATTCCATTGTACATTTTGGTGCATAATCTTCAAAATATTCTAAGAATAAATTAAACATGAAGCCATAACTATTACTCAGAGTAAATATTAAACTAACACTATCAAATATTTATTTTATTAATTAATGAGGTAAAAGTACGAATCATGCAACTGGTTTCTCATTTTTTTTTGGTATTAGAAATTGAATTTAGGGGTACTCAACAACTGAGCAACATTCCTAGCTCTATTTTGTATTATTATTATTATTATTATTATTATTATTATTATTATTATGCAGGTCTTCATTGAGTTGCTTAGTACCTCCCCATTGCTGAGACTGGCTTTGAATTTTCCATTCTCTGGCCTCAGCCTTTCAAAATTTCCAGGATGACAGGAGTGTATCACCATGCCCAGCTTATATATATATATATATATATATATTTTTTTTTTTTTTTAAAGAGAGAGAGAGTATTTTAATATTTATTTTTTAGTTTTTGGTGGACACAACATTTGTTTGTATGTGGTGCTGAGGATCAAACCTGGGCCACACGCATACCAGGTGAGCGAGCTACCGCTTGAGCCACTTTCCCAGTCCTATATATTTTTGAAAGAGTCAAAAGAGTAGATGTTGGGGGGATCCAAGATGGCTGGTCAGAGGGAGGCAGAATTCTGTGTGTTCATGACCTGGGACTCAAGTAGTGATAATAATGCTTCTCTATAGCAATATTCCTCCTCCCAGGCAGGAATCATGGCCACCATGCCCATCTAGGGTGCAAGGCTTTAGCTTCAGAGTAAGTCTCCCAACTACTCACCCATGTAGGACTACTGGTTACCTAGTGGGATCATTGGCATCAGCACATTCAGAGAACTTTTATCCACCCACTTGAGCAGAAATCATGAACACCACTTGCTCACAGGACACCTGGAAGCTTCCCACATGCAGGAACTCCAGCAACCATTCCCATGTGAACCCCCATCTATCAATCTGGGGCTCCCTTGGTAGCCTCCATCTTAGAACTCTACAGAAATGGAGATAGTTCCCTATGTGCAATAGCCTGCTTTACCCAAGAACTTTACACAGGCTCTGAAGTCAGCCAACCACAACACAATGCACACCATAGAGCTCATCTCTAAACTCATTGTTCAACATTATCACCTGGCTCCCCCCACCCTGCCCTGAACTGACACCCCATGGCTGAAAGTAACCACCTCCATCTTGAGTCATCTTCATCACCATCTTTAGTGGAGGCAACCACCAGTTTGGAATTCCAGCTGGCCAGGTACCCAGTTTCTAACTCCCCACACACCCAAGCAGCTGCTAACCAGACATTGTGAGTGCCCAAATCAAAAAAATGTTTTCAGCGGGGCATGTTCTCATTGCACCCAAAGTACCATGCCCAAGAGCTTCGAAGATAAAGGTTCCTCACTAGTCTTCCTACTTACTTAGTCTCCCTTTCTACTCACTAGGAAGTAGTAAGGGAGAGGGTGAATGTGATAAAGTTTACAGACTAACACAGAGACCAGGAACTGGGAGGACTTCAGGTGAGATAAGAAGATAAGACCAGGTGCTCACATCACAAGAGTGGTCCCAAAAAGAGATTATTGAGGTGCAGTCTCCAATTGGGGATTGATGGATCCCACACCCCACCTCCAGATGCCCTCCTCTTGGAACCTTTTACCTCCCTTGGGACTGCGGCCATTATTGGGTGTTGGTTGAGGCCGTCTCATGGGTTAGCATTTCTGTATACGTGACCTGGCTGGATCAGCATTTGCCGGCTTTTAGCCCGTGCTCAATCTTTTGACTTTAGCCCCATCTAATGGTTTAATCTGAAATCTGCCTAGGCCCCTTAGTGACAGTGATGTAACTGCTCCTTATTGGTTCTTGCTACTGTCTCTTCTTAGTCTCTCCTAGCATATATAACCTTGTCCCTGACACAATAAAGTTGAGATTATTGCACCTTCATGGTTGACTCCTCTCCTGACCCGGTGTGATTGTGTGGGCCAGGTTGAGTGGTGGGCCGGGTCCTGATACTTACCCTCTCGCTCAGCCCAGGAGACACTAGCTGGTCTAGTGCGCTTCACTACCTCTGTCAGAGGGCGGTTCTGACAGCTGGTGCCTTGGAGACAACAGGCTGGTCTCCCACATACCCTTGTCGTGGGGGGGCGACACCCTCCAACCAGAACCACCCCTCCCACCCTGGTTATATTCACCATCCTGAGGGCAGAGATACTAGCTGACATTTATTGGATGGGAAGGGAAGCAAGAAAAGACACTGATCTCCAACCAAAACAATCCCTGTTTCTTCCTTCAAGATTTTTTTTCTTCACTCTCTCTATTCTGTCCTCACAACCCCAACATATGTGAAACCAAGTACTTTGTATGAATTAGGATTTTGAGACATATGATATCTGAATATTTTATGATTGTTTTTTATATTCTTTTCTGTTTGCTTTCTTTTTTTCTTTTTTTTCCACCAGTTTTTACTATTTTAACATTTTTAATTTTTCTTAATATATATGTGTGTTTGGGCAGACAAAGTAAATGTCTTCCCACTTGTTTAGTCTACCCAAATTACTTCCTCACTCTTCCTTTCTACTAATCTTCTTATTTAAATTTTTCTTTTATACTTCCTAAGATATAATAGCTCTATATTCTCACCTCCTACCTCTTCAGCATATCATTATACTCCTCATCTCAGTTCTTTGTCCACCATGAGAAACTGTATACCCTTTTACAAACCTACTGAATATACTGTAGATAATAATTGAATTCACCATTTCTGTACATTGTGACTAAACTGAAAATCTCTTCATAGCAGCTATTTGGTTAAGTCTGTATTTGGTTGTATTGGCATCTGTTAACATTGTTACTCACCTCAAAAGAGAAGTATTAAAAAACCTACATGGGCATTATAAGCCTATAGGGTTAAAAATGGTAACACCTCAGATCCACAGTGCAATATGAAAAGACAAGAGGAGAAAGTGCCCAAAACATATCAAGATACCACAATACTAGAATCCATGGTCAGCACAGCAGAAGAAACAACAGAGAAGGAGTTTAGGATGTATATGATTAAAATGTTCTGAGAATTAAAGGATGATATAAGAGAGCAAATATAGGCAGCAAAAATCCGTTTGAAAAAGGCTACATAAGCAAATACAGGAAGCAAAAGATTACTTCAATAGGGAGGTAGAGGTTCTAAAAAAATACAAAAAACAGAAATCCTGGGCTGGGAATGTGGCTCAAGTGGTAGTGCACTCACCTGACACGCGTGCAGCCTGGGCTCGATCCTCAGCACCACATAAAAACAAAGATGTTGTGTCTGTCGAAAACTAAAAATAAATATTAAAATTCTCTCTCTCTCTCTCTCTCTCTCCCTCTCTCTCTCTCTTTCTCTCTCTCTCTCTTTCTCTCTCTCTCTCTTCAAAAAAAACAGAAATCCTTGAAATGAAAGAAACAATAAACCAAATTAAAAGTTCAACTGAAAGCATGACCAACAGATTAGACCACTTAAAAGATAGTACCTTAGACAATGAAGACAAAATATATAATCTTGAAAAGAATGTAGACCACACAGTGAAAATGGTAAGAAACTATGAGCAGAACATTCAAAAAATATGAAATAGCATAAAAAGACCAAATTTAAGAGTTATTGGGATGGAGGATGGCATAGAGTTCCAAACAAAAATTTTCCAAACATGAAGAATAAATTGGAAAACCAAATTCAAGGGGCTTACAGGATGCCAAATGTACAAAATCACAACAGATCCACAGCAAGGCACATTATAATGAAAATGTCTAACATACAGAATAAGGAGAGAATATTCAAAGCCACAGGAGAAAGGAACCAGATTACATATAGACAGAAACCAATTAGATTATGTGCAGATTTTTCAAACCAGTCCCTGAAAGCTAGAAGAACCTGGAACAATATATATCAATCTCTAAAAGAAAATAGAGACCAACAAAGAATCTTATACCCATCAAAATTAAGTTTTAGATTTGATGATGAAATAAAAATCTTCTGTGATAAAAATAAATTAAATATTTTACAACTTGAAAGCCTGCACTACAGAACATCCTTGGCAAAATATTGCATAAAGAGGAATTGAAAGACAATAAAACTCAGCAAAAGAAGGTATTACACTAAAGTAAAAACTAATCAAAAAAGAAAGCAAATCAATTTAAATAAAAAAATGGCTGGGAATCCAAATCATGTTTCAATAATAAGCCTTAATGTTGATGATCTAAACTCACCAATCAAAAGACACAGACTGGCAGAAGAATTAAAAAAAAAAAGACCCAACAATATGCTGCCTCCAAGGGACTCATCTCATAGGAAAAGACATCCACAGATTGAATGTGAAAGGTTGGCAAAAATCATAACACTCACATGGACCGAGGAATTAAGCAGGGGTGTCCATCCTCAGATCAACTAAATTAGACTTCAAGCCAAGGTTAATCAAAAGGGATAAAGAATAACATTTCATATTGCTTAAGGAAACCATTCATCAACAAGACATAACAAAAAATAAGTTTATATGTCCCAAACAATGCATCATTTACATTCATCAAATAAACTCTTCTCAAGTTCAAGAGTCAAATGGACCACAACACAATAATTCTGGGTGACTTTACGTACATCTCTCATCACTGGATAGATTGTCCAAACAAAAGCTGAAAAAAGAAACTACAAAAATCAATAATGCAATCAATAACTTAGACTGAACTGACATATATTCAATATTTCATCCTTCAGTGAGTCAAAGGCATTTCTGTATATCAGTGACAAAATCTCTGACAGGGAAACGAGGAAAACTGTCCCATTGACAATAGCAAAAAAAAAAAAAAAAAGAAAGAAAGAAAAATACAGAACACTAAATAAAGAAAGTAAACAAAAGAGCTTAGAAGATGGAACTATTTTTTTTGGTCTTGGATAGACAGAATTAATATTGTCAAAATGACCATAATACTAAAAACATTATACAGATAGATTGAATGCAATTACAATCAAAATACCAATGATATTTTTCATAGGAATAGAAAAAAGTCATGAAATTCATCTGGAAAAATAAGAGAACCCAGAATAGTTGAAGTAATTTTTAGAAAGAAAAGTGGAGCAGGTGGCATCACTATATCAGAACTTAAACTATACTACAGAGCAATAGTAACAAAAACAGCATGGTATCAGCACCAAAATAGACTGATAGACCAATGGTAGAGAATAGAGAACACAGAGAATAACCCACATAATTACAATTATCTTATATTACATAAATGTGCCAAAAACCTACAGTGGAGAAAAGATAGCCTCTTCAACAAATAGCACTGAGAAACCTGGAAATCCACATGCAACAAAATGAAACTAAATCCCTATCTCTCAACATGCACAAAATTCAACTCAAAGTGGATAGAGGAATTAGAAATTAACCCAGAGACAGTAGGCCCAAATCTCCATCATATTGGATTAAGCCCCTACTTCCTTAATAAGACTTCTATAAATCAAGAATTAAAATCAAAATTAATAAATGGGATAGATTCAAACTAAAAAGCTTCTTCTCAGCAAAAAAAAAGAATCAGTGGAGTCACTGAGCCACCGCGGAGGACTCAGCAGCCTCCCCCTGGAGACCTCCCCTTCTGCCCCCCCCCCCCCCCCGCCACCTTCTCCCGCAGCTGCCTTCCGCAGGCCATTTCCACCAAGGAAAAGGAATTGTATGGTATGTCTGCTATGCAGAACCTCCACTCTTTCTACCCCTTTGCTGATGCAAGTAAGGGTGATGACCTGCTTCCTGCTGGCACTGAGGATTATATCCATATAAGAATTCAACAGAGAAACGGCAGGAAAACACTTACCACTGTCCAAGGGATCGCTGATGATTAAGATAAAAAGAAACTAATAAAGGCGTATAAAAAGAAATTTGCCTGCAATGGTACTGTAATTGAGCATCCAGAATATGGAGAAGTCATTCAGCTACAGGGTGACCAGCGCAAGAACCTATGCCAGTTCCTGGTAGAGATTGGACTGGCTAAGGATGATCAGCTTAAGGTTCATGGTTTTTAAGTGCTTGTGGCTCACTGAAGCTTAAGTGAGGATTTCCTTGCAATGAGTAGAATTTCAAGTTTTAAAACCTCACAGCTTGTATAATGTAACCATTTGGGGTCCACTTTAAACTTGAACTAGTGTAACTCCTTCATGCAATAAGCTGAAAAGAGCCATGCTGTCTAGTCTTGAAGGTCCTCATTTAAACAGAGGTCAAGCAGTAGGTGCCTGGCAGTGTCCACCCTGAAACAAAGCAATAACATGATGTCTCAGTAAAGCCCAGAGCTCCAAGATCATATGGCTGTGTCGGACCAGAAGCTTCTCAACTCTCCCTCAGCTGAGGTCGTGCCCTAAGAGTGTCATGACCTGTTCAGGAGGAACGGGGTAAGGCAGCTGTACCACTAGAAGGGGGCCTTTTGTATTTTTTTTTTGCGGGGGTTGTTTCATTTTGTTTTTAAAAAAGAATCCCTGGTGTATAACCTGACCAGGTGGGCAGAACTCAGGGGCCACCTTCTTTCCAGTGAGGTGATGTGACATCTGGCTTGCCACTAAGGTCTTCTTTTTGACTAGACGTATGCTAGCTAAGGGGTGTCCAAAACAACAGAATATGAGGTCAGCTTAATATCAGTTAAGCTTTTGAAAAAAGGGAACAAATTCCAAACTGATGTTATCAGTCCTGTAGCTAGCTGTAGAGCTTGCAACTCACTAGCAACAGCTGCCCAGTGCCATGTGAAGTGATAAACTGTTTTTTGGTTTTCTTTTCCCCTTCCACTTTTAATGTTAAGTAATGTATTTAAACCCTTATTTAAATAAAACTTGTTTTCAGAAATAAAAAAAGAAACAATCAGTGAGGTGAATAGAGAGCCTATATTTTGAAAGCAAATTTTTAGCATGTGCACATTAGGTAGAGCACCAATCTCTAGGGAATATAAAAACTCAAAAAGCTTAACACCAAAAAACAAATATCCCAATCAATAAATGAGCCAAGGGACTAAACAGACACTTCTCAGAAAGTGATATATATATATATATAATAAATCAACCAATATATAAAAAAATGTTTAACATCTCTATCAATTAGAGAAATTCAAGTCAAAAATACTATAAGATTTCATCTCACTCCAATCAGAAATGCAGCTATTAATATTACAAACAACAAAAAGTGTTGGCAAGGATGTAGGGGAAAAAGCACACTCATACATTGCTGGTGGGACTGCAAAATGGTGGAGACAATATGGAAAGCAGTATGGAAATTTCATGGAAAATTGGAAAATAGAACCACCATTTGACCCAGCTATTCCAGTCCTCAGTCTATACCCAAAGAACTTAAAAACAGCATACTACAAGGACACAGCCACATCAATAGTTATAGCAGAACAATTCACAATAGCTAAACTGTGGAACCAACCTAGATACCCTTCAGTAGATGAATGGATTAAAAAATGCGGAATATATACACAATGGAATATTACTCAGCAATAAAAGCAAATAAGATCATAGCATTTGAAGGTAAATGGATGGAGTTGGAGAATATAATGCTAAGTGAAGTTAGTCAATCCCAGAAAACAATCAGTTGAATGTTTTCTCTGATATAAAGACATTGATTCATAAGGGGGTAGGGAGGGGAGCATGGGAGTATTAGATGAAGTTTAGATAGGGCAATGGGGTGGGTGGGGAAGGGAGGGGGCATGGGGGTAGAAAAGATGGTGGAATGAGATGGACATCATTATCCTAAATACAAGTATGAAGACACAAATGGTGTGAATATACTTTGTATATAATTAGAGATATAAAAAATTGTGCTCTACATGTGTAATATAAATTGTAATTCATTCTGCTGCCATATATAACACATTATAATAAAAAAATTTAAAAAGTAGAAATTTTTTAATTTGCTATTTTTGCAAATTTATATTTTGTTTTCAATTACCATTGTTATTATCTTACCACCTATCTTTAAATGCAATGCTACATTTAGGTTGTGATATTTTGGTTATATTTCTATTAACTTGCTACATATATTTGGCTTTTCTATACATTTTTAATCCTATAAATGTCTGTTTTAGAATATGCATAGTACATATGCATAAAACATTGTTGAGAAAACTCAATGAAAATTGCACATAAGCATCCAAGCATATATTTTAAACATTATAAATACTCACTAAAATATAGCTTTAAATAAAGTATTGAGCAAAGGCAAATGTAGTGAAAAAATGAAAAAATTGATCCCTTACTATTTTTCATTCATTTACTTTTTTTTATTTGACCTAGAATTTAGAGTACTCATCTCATTTTTATTGGATGAAATATATATAAAATGTATAATGATGAAATTGGGGTAATTATCATTTCTATCTGACCAAATATTGCCATTTTTATGTTTTATAAACCTTCACAATCTTATCACCTAGTTATTTTGAAATGTATACTTGTTGTAGACTGTCATTATGATTTTGTGTTATATAACTTTAGGATTATTCCTAATTCTTTTTTTGTAAACTTTTTTATTAGTGTATGTAGTTTTGCATAATACTTAGGTTCACTTTGAAATAGTCATACATACATGCAGTTCAGTCTACTCATTTCATTCTCTAGTCCCTCTTCTTTCTCTCACCCTGAGATTTCATCTCATTCTACGCTTGCTTATAAGAATAAGAATGACAATAAATGCTAACAAGGATGTCAGATAAAAAGGTACTCCCACGTGTATTTTTGTATTTATTTTTTACCCTCTCAATGTTAACCCTTCCTCCTGTCCTTCCTAGCTTCTAGTGACCCCTGTTCTACTCTATTTATGTTCAATCAGTTTTTAGTTTACAGTGAAACTACGACAATGAACCTATGAGTTTCCAGTGAAACTATGAGTGAAAATATGACATTTGTCTGTCTTTATTTGATATATCTCAAATATATCCTCTAGCTCCATTCATGTTGACCTCATCTTTTTAATAAAGCATATGTATTCAAAAAGTGGATAAACTAGAAATAAAAGAAATAAGAAATTTATAAATGTAAGGCAATTTTAAGTAGATTTTACATAAGTAATATAGGAAATAATATCTACTAACCCCCAAATTTTGAACTTTTATAATATATTCTATCATTATATTCAACAATTATATCAATATTTGAAGTTTGATATTTAAGAGTCAAAGGATAGGGTAATTAAAGAAAAACATATGTAACAGAATTATAAAAGGAATTAAAATTTCAATTCTGGGGCCTACTGGTCAATATGAAAAGTTTCTTGAAGTAGATGATTGAGGAATGGAAATTTTAAGAATGGCAAGGCTGGGCTGGGATATGGCTCAAGTGGTAGCGCGCTCACCTGGCATGTGTGCAGCCCTGGTTCCATCCTCAGCACCACATACAAACAAAGATGTTGTGTCTGCCGAAAACTAAAGAAATAAATATTAAAAAAAAATTCTCTCTCTCTCTCTCTCTCTCTCTCTCTCTCTCTCTCTCTTTCTAAAAAAAAAAAAAAAGAATGGCAAGGCTTTAGAACAATTCTAGTAGTTATGCCATAGTGAAAAAAAGATGATTTTAGTGAGCATAGTTTTTCAATAGTTGGAAATGGCATGTTACAAGATAAAAATAGCAGAACTAATTACTGGGGCAAAAACAGATTTAGAGTTTTAGAGCATGTAGAAATGTAAGAAAATGGCAAGAAATCAGACTCAAGGCAAAGAGCAGGAAAGTCTGAAATTGCCATACAGGATTATAACATAAATATTTATTTTATGTATTATGAAATGCTTGTTATCAATGCATTTTAAAAAATAGTCTTGAACTTGTATCTACTTAAATCAGTGATATGCATAAAAATTTCTCCTATGGACTCTTAATTATAAAGAGTGATTTTAAGTCCTGAATTTTAGACCATTTGTGAAACTCAATTAAATTCCACTAAGCCCAAATGCTAACTACTCTGCCAACTTGTAAAAGAGCACCAACGAACATGTTTTTAAATCACTAATATATCAGTGCTAATATCTCAGTGGCAACCATGCAATAAGATTTTTAGCGTGATTGCATGTAATTTACAAGAAAGATATTAGGACAATAATTGGATGAAAGCATTATGCTCATAAATGACACATATAAAAGTAAACATTGTAGAACCATATTACCAAAGGGAATACAAAATGTGACTCTGTAGTTATGATGTTAGAAAAGAAACCTTCTCTTCATATTCTCCATTTTGTTTAGAAAATACAGTATGCTATGCCAACTCTATTATGGAATCAGATCAGTTTATCTGACTAGTTGAGAAATTATGATCATTATTAGATTTATTTTTAGCATCTGTTATCATGTTATTGTATATGCAATATTAAAGACTACCACAGTCTGAGTTCATGTTACATTTGCTAAATGATGCAAGAGAAGAACCAAAGATAATTAAAAGTAACCCCATGACCACAGGGGAGATATCTTATAACAATAAGTGATAACACATATTATAATAACAAAATCATCATCTGTTTGAAAAATTGATTTCTTATCTAATAGAGTTTTCAAATACATTTTATCCCAAAAGGTGCTACAATATAAGATATTTTGCATAAATGCTAAAAATATGAGATTTAAAATATGCACTGTAATACATGTCAAGTCGATATCACTATTGGTAATTTGAATTTATTAAGCAATAAATGTGCTGAGGTTCTATTTCATAACATTGCAAAAATATAAAAAAAAAATACCTTTGAAAGAATTTTTGAAACTTATGTATTAATATGAATATAACTACTCCAGTTATTTTAAATTGCAGCTATGCAGGAAGATATCATATTTGTTTTATTTACATTGGAATTAATTTTCATGCTGCATATTCATCATATATATTTATAAAATTTAAATTATCATTTAAAATTTATTTGAAATTGGTGTATATTTGGATCATTCATTTGATTGGCAATTTGCTATCATATAACTGGTGTTGGATATTCAAATCATAGAGTTATATACAGAATAAATTTAGGTGATCATAAAGTGAAAAAAGGGAATTGAATGCTGCCAATGAAATTGAATGCTGTGGAGTGCTGGCAACTTAGGGACACAGAGTTTCAGATCCTTTGATGATAGAATGCACCAGACTGCAATTCGCATCTCCACAGAGCATCGAACAGAGGACTGAAGTTTGCACTTAATGGAGATACAACCAGTTCCCTCCCCATCACCAGACACCCCATTGTGGAAATGGGCTGTTGCCATTTTGGAAAATCTACCTCATAGCTCTGGGCAGATCTCACAGACAGCGAGATTAGCTACAGATCAACAGTGATGACTTGGTGAGTGCCCAACAAAGAGCATTCAGCTCATCTCGAGCGTGGGGTGACCAGGGCACCACATGCCCAGAGTGATCCCAGGGCTGTGAAGAGGAGCCCAAGTGACTGTGGCCTGGTGAGCAGGAGAAGTGAGGGGGATAAAGGCCAGGAGCAACCCAAAGAGACCGGGATTGGAGAGGTGACCAGCAGGGGAGGCACCCCACATGGATTGCTTCCTACATCCTGAGGGCCGAGACTCAACCTGGAATGCACAATGCCATCTACTGGTAGAGAAGAAAACAGAACTCTAAGAGTGCATTTTTCTTTTTTTTTTTTAATTTTAATTTTAAGTTTTTTCTTTCTTTCACTTTCTTCTTCTTTTCTTTTTACTTTTCTTCCTCCTTCTCTTCCTCTCCCAACCTCCAAAGCGTTACTATTTCAACTACATGTAATACATTAAATGCAAATAGGTGAAGGTTTATATGCTTCTTATAGTCTTCCCAAGTACTAAGCTACCCCAAAATACTCCTGTATATTCTCCTGTTAATAAACCCCTTAATTAGAGCTCTCTTCCAAAGTAACTAAGATATATTAACCCCCATATTCTCACATCTTTCCTCTTAAACATAAAGTCCTACGTTCAACCCTCAGTTCTCTATACACCACCAGAATCTGTATGCCTTTTATGAAGCTAATGAATTTACTTTAAAGTACAATTGAACCCAACATCTCTAGACATTATCTCCCATCACAAAGGAGAGACCTTGGAGCTATACAAAAACAACACAAATATATAGGAACAAATAATAACACAGCAGTCACACAGAGCTGGAAAGAAACATGAGCATCATGAAAAAGCAAGGGAAAAAAGCAACACAAACAATGCAGGACAACTCAACAATAGAGGAGTTGTAGCTGCAGCAGAAAAAAATGTCAGATAAAGATTTCAAGATATATATACCTCAGTTGATATGGAGTCTCAAGGATGACTTTAGACAGCAAATGCAGACAATGAAAGATCACTTTGACAATAAATTACATAAACAAATCCAAGAAGCAAAAAATCAACTCTACAGGGAGATACAGGTTATACCAAAAAAAAAAAAAAAAAAAAAGAAATCTGGAAATGACCGAAATTATAAACCAAATTAAAAACTCAAATGAGAGTATCACCAGTAGAGTAGACCTATTAGCAGTCAGAAAATCAGACAACAAAGACAAAATATATCATCTCAAAAAGAGCCTAAACAACACAGAAAAGCTGATAAGAAACCACAAGGAGAACATCCAAGAAATCTGGGATACCATAAAAAGACCAAATTTAAGAGTTACTGGGATAGAGGAAGGTATAGATGTCCAAACCAAAGGAATTATCAATTCGTTCAATGAAATAATTTTAGAAAACTTTCCAGACATGAAGAATGAAAAGGAAATCCAAATCCTAGACACCTACAGGACACCAAATGTACAAAACCACAAAAGACCCACAACAAGACATATTATATTGAAAATGTCCAACATGCAGAACAAGCATAGAATTTTAAAAGCTATAAGAGAAAGGAGGCAGATTACATTTAGGGGTAAACCAATTAGGTTAATGGGTGATTTTTCATCACAGATACTGAAAGATAGAAGATCCTGGAGCAACATGTTCCAAATGCTGAAAGATAATGGGTTCCAACCAAGAATCTTGTATCCAGCAAAATTAAGCTTCAGGTTTGACAATAAATAAAAACCTTCCATGATAAACAAAAGTTAAAAGAGTTCACAGCTAGAAAACCAGCTCTGCAAAACATCTTGGGCAAAACATTACATGAAGAGGAAATGAAAAACAATAACGAAAATCAACAGTGGGAAGTAGTACAGTAAGGAGGAAAAACTAATCAAAGAGGAAAAACGAATCAAGTTAAATAACAAAAATAAACAAACATGGCTGGAATTATAAATTATATCTCAATAGTAATCCTAAATTTTAATGGCTTAAACTCACTAATCAAAAGAAATAGGCTAGTAGACTGGATTAAAAAAAAAAAGATCCAACAATATGCTGCCTACAGGAGACTCACCTGATAGGAAAAGACATACATAGACTGAAGGTGAAAGGTTGCGTAAAATCATACCACTTACATGGACCTCGGAAGCAAGCAGGGGTGTCCAAACTCATATCAAATAAAATAGACTTCAAGCCAAAGTTAATAAAAAGATAAAGAAGGACACTACATACTGCTAAAGGGAACCATCCAACAACAGGACATAACAAACATTAATATATATGCCCCAAACAATGTTGCAGCTATGTTCATCAAACAAACCCTCTCAAGTCCAAGAGACAAATAGACCACAACACAATAATCATGGGTGACTTTAACACACCTCTCTCACCACTGGACAGACCTTCCAAACAAAAGTTGAATTAAGAAAGTATAGATCACAATAACACAATTAATAACTTAGACTTAATTGACTCAATTGAATATATCAAACAAAATCAAGCAGAGACACTTTTTTCTCAGCAGCACATGGATCCTTCTAAAAAATAGACCATATATTATTCCATAGGGCAACTCTTAACAAATATAAAGGAGTAGAGATATTACCATGAATTTTATCCGATCATAATGTAATGAAGTTGGAAATCAACGATAAAATAAGAAAGAAAAATTCCTACATCACTTGGAGAATGAACAATATGCTACTGAATGAACAATGGGTTATAGAAGACATCAAAAAGGAAATTAAAAAAAATCTTAGAGATAAATGAAAATACAGATACAACACATCAAAATCTATGGGACATTATGAAAGCAGTACTAAAAGGAAAATTCATTGCATGGAGTTCATTCCTCAAAAAAGGAAAAGCCAACAAATAAATGATTTCACACTTCATCTCAAAGCCCTATAAAAAAGAGCAAATCAGCAGTAGAAGGCAAAAATAACTAAAATCAGAGCTGAAATCAATGAAATTGAAATAAAAGAAATAATTAAAGAAATTGACAATACTAAAAGTTGTTTCTTTGAAAACATAAATAAGATTGACAGACCCTTAGCCAATCTAATGAGAAGAAGAAGAGAGAGACCCAAATCCTAGCAAACAGGATGAAAAATGTAATATTACAACAGACACTACAGAAGATAATTAGAAATAATTTTGAAACCTATACTGCAATAAAATAGAAGATAGTGAAGGCATCAGTAAATTCCTTAAGAAATATGATCTAACCAGATTGAATCAGGAAGATATACACAACTTAAATAGACTAATAACATGTGAGTAAATAGAAGAAGCAATCAAATGATTACCAACCAAGAAAAGCCCAGGACCGGTCGGATATACAGCAGAGTTTTACGAGACCTTTGAAGAAGAACTAATACCAATACTCTTCAATCTATTTCAGGAAATAGAAAAAGAAGGAGTACTTCCAATTCATTCTATAAGGCCAATATCACCCTGATTCCAAAATCAGAAAAAGACACTTCAAAGAAAGAAAATTTCAGACAAATATCTCAAATGAATAGAGATGCAAAAATCCTCACTAAAATTCTGGCAAATCAAATACAAAAACACATCATAAAGATCATTCACCATGATCAAGTAGGTTTCATTCCTGGGATGCAAGGCTGGTTCAACATAAGGAAATAAATAAATGCAATTCACCACATCAATAGACTTAAAGATAAGAACCATATGATCATCTCGATAGATGCAGAAAAAGCATTCAACAAAATATAGCACCCCTGTATGTTTAAAACTCTAGAAAAAGTAGGGGTAACAGGAACTACCCTCAACATTGTAAAAGCTATCTACACTAAGCCTCAGGCCAGCATCATTCTAAACAGAGAAAAATTGAAGGCATTACCTCTAAAATCTGGAACAAGACAGGAATGCCCTCTCTCACCACTTCTATTTAACATAGTTTTTGAAACACTAGGCAGAGCAATTATACAGATGAAAGAAATTAAAGGCATAAATATAGGATAAGAAGAACTTAAACTAGCACTATTTGCTGATGATATGATCCTATACCTAGCAACCCCAAAAAGTTCTACCAAGAAACTTCTAAAACTAATAAATGAATTCAGCAAAGTGGCAGGATACAAAATCAACACCCATAAATCAAAGGTATTCTTGTATATCAGTGAGAAATCCTCTGAAATGGAAATGAGAAAAACTACCCCATTCACAATATCCTCCAAAAAAAAATACTTGGGTATCAACTTAACAAAAGAGGTGAAAGATCTATACAATGAAAACTATAGAACCCTAAAGAGAGAAATAGAAGAAGACCTTAGAAGATGGAAAGATATACCTTGCTCATGCATAGTCAGAATTAATATTATTAAAATGGCGATGTTACCAAAAGCACTCTGCAGATTCAACATGATTCTGATCCAAATCCCAACAACATTCCTCACAGAAATAGAAAAAACAATTATGAAATTCATCTGGAAAAATAAGAGACCCAGAATAGCTAAAGCAATTCTAAGCAGGAAGAGTGAAAGAGGTGGTATTGCTATACCAGATCTTAAACTATACTACAGAGCAATAATAACAAAAACAGCATGGTACTGGCACCAAAATAGGCTGGTAGACCAATGGTACAGAATAGAGGACGCAGACACCAACCCACAAAATTACAACTACCTTATATTAGACATAGGTGCTAAAAGAATGCAATGGAGAAAGGATAGCATCTTCAACAAATGGTGCTTGGAGAACTGGAAATCCATATGCATCAAAATGAAATGGAATCCCTATCCCTCACCATGCACAAAAGTTAACTCAAAATGGATCAAGGATCTAGGAATCAAACCAGAGACTCTGCGTCTAATAGAAGAAAAAGTAGGCCCTAATCTCCATCACGTGGGGTTAGGCCCCAAGTTCCTTAATAAGACGCTATAGCACAAAAATTAAAACCAAGAATCAACAAATGGGACGAATTCAAACTAAAAACTTCTTTCTCAGCAAGAGAAATAATATGTGAAGTGAATAGGGAGCCTACATCCTGGGAACAAATTTTTACCCCTCACACATCAGGTAGAGCTCTAATCTCTAGGGTATACAAAGAACTCAAAAAGTTAAACAACAAAAAAACAAATAACCCAATCAACAAATGGGTCAAGGACCTAAACAGACACTTCTCAGAAGAGGATATACAATCAATCAACAAATACACGAAAAAATGCTCACCATTACTAGCAATCAGAGCAATGCAAATTACAACTTCTCTAAGATACCATCTCACTCCAATAAGAATGGCAGCCATTATGAAGTCAAACAACAACAAGTGCTGGCGAGGATGGGCGGAAAAAGGTACACTCATACATTGCTGGTGGGACTGTAAATTGGTGCAACTAATTTGGCAAACAGTATGGTGATTCCTTGGAAAGCTGGGAATGGAACCACCACTTGATCCAGCTATTCCCCTTCTCAGACTATACTCAAAAGATCTAAAAAGAGCATACTACAGGGACACAGCCACATCAAATTTTATAGCAGCACAATTCACAATAGCTAGACTGTGGAGCCAACCTAAATGCCCTTCAATGGATGAATGGATTAAAAAAATGTGGCATTTATACACAATGGAATATTACTCAGTACTAAAAAGTAACAGGATCACGGAATTTGCAGGGAAATGGATGGCATTAGAGCAGATTATGCTAAGTGAAGTTAGCCAATCCCCCAAAAATGTCTTCTCTGATATAAGGGAAGTGACACAAAATGGGGTAGGGAGGAAGAGCATGAGAAGAAAATTACTTCTAGATAGCGAAGAGCCGTAGGAGCAAATGGGAGGGAGAAAGGTAATTGCATGGAAGCGGGAAGGAGACCCCCTTCATAATATAGAATACAGGTATCATGATGTGAGGGGAAAAAAAAAGAAGTGTGTCACATTAGATTGGGTAGAGAGAAGTAATGGGAGGGGGTGGGGAGAGAAAGGGGGGAATGGAAGGACAGCAGAATAAAACAGACATTATTATTGCTGTGAGTATATACATGACTGCATGACCAATGTGATTCTGCAACCTGTACACTCAGAAAAATGAGAAATTATATCCCATCTGATTCAATTATATATGTCAAGGTCATTGTACTGTCATGTGTAACTAATTAAAACAAAAAATAAAGTGAAAAAAATGAACTGCACAGTGCTTTTGAAATAGTTTCAGTTTAATATCTCATTTTTCAGTTCAATATTATAGAATCATGTAGGTTAAACTTGTTTCAGATCACAAAATTAGTACATATGCATGAATCAGCCTAAAACTATATTGTACCATACTCTACCCAACTCATAGTGTTCTCTGTATTATTTCATATTTCAAAAAGATTTGCTGATTTCTTCAGAAATTTCATTTGTAATAAAAAATGGACTTTTGACACATCCAGAATTAATCTAGGAATGTATCTAAGAGAAAGGATGCAATAATAACAAACAAAATATTAAATAATAATCATTTTAATAATTACATGGATGCATTCATGAAGCTAATCAGCAGTATAACATATTCTCACAAATATATATAATGTCAGAATCAAAAGTAAACCAGTGACCTTTGGGGGATATCTTTTAAAAACAAGAGAGGATAGGTAATATAAAAGGAAAAAATTAGAAATAAAATATGTAAATAAATAATACATATTCAATATTTATTTTTAATTAGAAGTAAGCTGTGGGGACAAGTACACGGAGTACTGCATACATGGCCTACATTAAAAAAATAGTCTTGAACTTGAGGCCACTCCCCTCATGCTAGGGATGTGATTGGCAGGCTGCTTACCCTTTAGGCACATCCCTGGGCTTGAGGCCATGTGTTGCAATCCCTGTGCTTGCTTGACAACCCACTTCTCAATTGGTCGCTGCAAGGACAGTTAGCAGAAATTGGACTGGTGGCTACCTGTAATCTGCCTAGATACTGCATGAGTATACCTACATGGTAACTGTGCAATAAAATCAGACCTGCTTCTTGGTCTCCAGAGGTGTTGATTAGCAACTCTGTAGCTACACACTCCTCTACCCTGTTCTGTGGACCTCCTCACTGGATGAGAGACAGCCCATGCAGTAGGTGATATTTTTCTACTTGGAAAAATTAGTCTTACAACTCTCACACATACCAATGGCACATGTATATATGTATATGTATGTATGTATGTATATATATATATATATATATATATATATATATATATATATATATACAACTACTATGTATAACTATAATGCTCTAATAAAAATATATATTACATTTTTATTAGAGCATTATAGTTATACATAGTAGTTGGGTTCATTTTTGATAAAATCATACATGCTTGGAATTCAGTTTTAAGGTCCACCCACATTTTACTCTCCTTCTCACTCTCTCCCTAATCTCCTTTCTCTACTCTAAGGATATTCTTCTGCTTTTTTACTTTTTATTTATATTTGGTACTTTCTACAAATACATAAAGGCAAAATTCCCTGAGGTCTACTTATATATGCATGTAATTTGATTTATTTTGTTAAATTAATTTCATATTTCCTTCCCTTTCCCTTTCCTCTGACCTCCCCCTCAATTGAATTCTTCTATTCCACTGATCTGCCCTATATCTTTAAAATATCTGATCCCTTTCCTCCACCTTTTCTCAGGTATTTTGTTCTAACTTCTACATATGAGAGAAAACATTTGACTCTTCATTTTCTGTTTCTGATTATTTCACTTAGCATGATGTTCTCAATTTTCCATAATTTACCAGAAAATGCCATAATTTCTTCTTTAGGACTGAGTAAACTTTATTGTGAATATGTTCCATATTTTTTTGATCCATTAATCTACTGAATGGATCAATTGATTTCATAACTTGGCTATTCTGAATTGTGCAACTACAAACATTGAAGTGGATAAATGTATCACTATGGTATGGTGATTTTGGTTCTTTTGGATAAGTATCAAGGAGTGGGATTGATGGGTCATAGCATGATTCCATTACAAGTATTTTTTGAGGAATCTCTATTCTGCTTTTCAGAGTGGTTTTACTAATTTACTGTCTCACTAGCAATGGATCAGTGTACCTTTTCCCACACATTCTTGCCAGCATTTATCATTTATAGTTCTGAAAATTGCTATTCTGACTGGAATGAGATGAAATCTTAGTGTATTATGAGATGAAATCTTAGTGAATTGCATTTTCCTGATTACTAGAGATGTTGAATATTTTTTTTTCATTTATTTGTTGGCCTTTTATGTTTCTTCTTTTGAAAAATATCTATTTAGTTCTTTTTCCCTATTACTGATTTTTTGAGTTATTTGTGTATTCTGAATATTAATTCCCTATTAGAGGAGCAACTAGCCTAGTTTCTCTCCCCATTCTATAGATGATCTTAATCATGGCCTTTACTACAGAAACTTTGTAACTTAATGGCATTCCATTTACTGATTCTTGGTTGTATTTCGTGAGCCTTAGGGATCTTGTTGAGGAAGTAGGTGCCAGCATGTATATGATGGAGTGTTAATTTTATGTTTTCTTCCAGAAGTTGCAAGATTTATTGTATAACTTCTTATTCTTTGATCCATTTTTATTTGACTTTTGTGCAGGATGAGAGGGATCAAATTTCTTCCACATGTAGGTAATCAGTTTTTCCAACACTATTTTCTAAAGAAGCTATTTTCTCCAACATATATTTTTTGCACCATTATCAAGTATCAGATGACTGTAAGTATGTGGGTTTCTTTCATGTCTTATGATCCATTGGTCTTTTGTCTCATTTGTTGTCAATATGATGCTGCTTTTATTACTATAGCTCTGTATTAGCTTTCTTAAAGAATCTCAATAAGAATAGCCAGAATCTTTCAAGGATTGACAAGCTTGAAAATCCAAAGTGAAAAATTCTGTCATAAAGACACCAGATAAAAGGGAAAATACTAGCCATAGACTGACTGTGAAAGCTGTTTCCTTGTACCTTGATCTGCTGACAATGATGTGGTAGGAAGGTTCAAATCATTCAATGACATATTGTTTCAACCATTTACTTTCCTTGTATGTGAACATTTCTTCTGGGCTTCAGGATCTGGAAGCACTGAATTTCATTTCATATCCATTTTTGTCCTTAATGATATAGATATTTCCTGTTATTTTTCTTTTATCTCTTATTATTTTCATATTCACATTTTCTTCTATTCTGGTATTCAGATTAATCTGTGGAATAATAAATCTGGGATACTCTCCTACTGTGTATTGCTTCTTGGACTTGTGAGATTAGGATATGTCTATATAGAGCTCAACCTCTTACATAGTCTTACTTAGCAATGTAATTGGTTTTGTTTTCTTTCCTTAGGAAATTTAGGGAAAAAAATATGTCTACTAAAGACACACTTGTTTTTATTCTATTCTTATTGTTGATTACATATATTTTTAAAAATATATTTTGTTATTTCTGCAGAGTTTAAGAGACCATGTAAATGTGTACTTACTGAACCCTTTTCATAGAATTTCAAGTTTTGGAATATAATACAATGAGAATACATGATATACAGTATCTATTTAAATAAATTGACCAATGGAAAGTAACTAGAAATTACAAATTTCTTTTTAATAGTAGAAAACGTGAGAAAAGAGAAATAATTTAGAAATTCAACATTGTAAGGACAATAATAATCCTGCAGTAGAAATCAATCTCATGTTAAAATATATTTTATTCAAAACACTTGGTTTTATATTATAGATTACACCCAACATACAATATTATTAAAATATAATTGTATTGTATATTCTTTTTGAGTTGTAGTTATCAAAATAAGAAAAATTCAGACTGTTACTGACATTTAGATTGCCAAATTCTTCAAGCATTCATTCTCCTAGTTATTTCCATAGCTTAAATTGAAAAGCCTATGCCTTTAAAATTGTAACAAAATATACTTCTAATACTATCATATTTTTTTGATATTTAAAATTCTCAGAAAACGGAATCATTATTCATTATTTAATGAATTATTGTACAGTTTGAATATTCTTTAAATTAAGTATATATATTATGCATTATTAGTTCATGGTGTATATGATAGACACTATTGTTTAATAGGCTACATTATTAAAATTATTATTATCCTAGCACTATTGATTGGTCTTTTATCAAAATAGCAAATGAAGAGAAATGCCAAATATACTCATTAATACTCCATGTAAAAACTGTTGATATAATCTAAAACTATAAATATGTCATATGCTTTAATATTTTTCATAATACATGAATATATGTGATATTAAAAATGTTCTATAACATAATTAAAAAAAAATCTGCTATATTATAAATCAGGATCAAAGATTTAATAATTCAAAGTGAATCTTCTGTGGGACTGCCACATATATTTTTCTCAATTCCTAATTTTGTGTTATTTCTTTGAAGGAATATACATATTTGAGTGCAAGACCCATACCTACAATAAATTTTGAAGTAAAAAGTTATACTTAATTTTCTGTAATATTATATTTTACAATTTCAGAATTTGGGCATAATCATTTAAAGATTGAACATAGGAATAAAAATTCCACTATTTATAATAATTCTGAAATTTATTATTATGCTGAGATATATCATTCTCTAAAATATTGGGCTAATGAAATGAATTAGCACTATATGTGTATTTTGTATGTATGTATGAATTTTATACACATAAATTTTAGATTCAATAAAGCTTATGAGTATACATTTTTCTTGGCTCATGAAAATGCTCAGAGAATTTACATGAAAATTTGATTCATCAATATACAAAGTTATTCCTGTTTTATGACCCCTAGGATGCTTAAAAGCAATTCATAATGAATAATACCGTAATGACAATTGGCACTGGGTTTGATTTATAACAATGTTTGGGGAAAAGTTGTCATTCTAAATACTAGAATGTGATTCACAAGCCAAAATAATCACCAGTGTTATATCGTTCAACATCATAATTCTATTTTGTCCTAAAACATCTACACCGAATGTCAGTATCTCTCCAGATGTGAAATTTATTGAACATTCTTTATTCATTGCAAATATGAGTCATTAAAATTATGTTTTTCTATTATATAAAACATTTTATCCCTGAAAAATGAGTAGTACATGATAACTAGAAATAAAAGCATTTTCTGAATCACTTCCATTATATATTTTGTCACTTAACAAATATTACTATTATAAATTTAAGGGGTAAAAACAGTATAAAATGTAGCATATCAACTCTATATTTTAAAAGCAGCTATTTTTCTTTGTGATTCTATAAAGGTTGCCAGATTTTTTTAAAAATTATTTTAGGCATCATTTTATTTCTGTGATAAATTTAATGAAGTATGCATGTATGATTATGTACTTAGATATTCTCCACCTCATCCTTCAGCTATAATGTTCTGTTTCACTCATCCCCAAATATTCATAAATGTAATTAATGAATTCATCCCAAACACTGTGAGTTAAATAATTGTAAATTATTAAATAGTAAATTTAAACTTTAAGTTATTGTTTATTAAACATTCAAATAAATAGATCACTAATAATTTTTTTGTTTTGGGTGTTAGTTTAACTCAATTCACTTTGAGTTGATTCATGATTGAGGATTAAAATACATTTAATTTCAGCCATCTTAATGTGAATAGCCACTTTTACATCATTTATTAAAAAGATTTTTCTTTCTCCATTTTGTGTCAGCAATTTTTTGAAAGCAATTGACTGTGGATGATTTCTGGGAATTTCTGTCTTATTCATTCAGTCAATTTGGTATTATATGTGCCAGTAACACCCAATTTTGATCACTATCACTTTGCAATGTATTTCAAAATCAGATAATGTGATGCACCTAATTGTGTTCTTTTTGGTCATGATAGTTTTGACTAGCCAGGATCTTCCATGGATCCATACAAATCTTAAGACTGAGACTGTTATTCTCTTTTTGTAAACACAATTTTGGAATTTGGGTAAGTCTGTAGATGTCTTTGGATAGTATGAACATGGTGCAGCGAATATAACTGCACAATAATATGGGTTATTGAATATAAAGTCACCCATAATGTACAGGTGACAAAAACAAAAAGGAAAATTGAGACTGCATCAAATTAAAATGATCTACACAACAAAGGAGACAATTAACACAGTGAAGAGTCAATCCACAGATTGAAAGAAAATATTTGCAAATTATAAGTTAGATAAAGGGTTAATATTCAAAGTATGTAAAAAACTCAAACTACTCAGTAATGATAACAACAATAACAAAGTAACCCTATTATAAAAAAATGGACAAAAGACCAGAGTAAACTTTTCTCAAAAGAAAGCATGTAAATGACTATCTCATATATTTTTAACTGTTCAGTATCATTATCACTAAGGAAATTCAAATTAAAACAAAAATGATCTCTTACCTCACACCTATTAGAATAAGGATTAGCAAAAGTATACAAGTATTACCAAAGATATAGAAAATAACAAACACTTGTACATTTATGTAGGAAAACTAATTAGTACACCCATCTTGAAAAGTGTTGTGAAGTTTCTTCAAAAAACCTAAAAGTTCATATATCACATGGTCCAGAAATTCCATTATAGAATATGTTTACAAAAGAATTGAAATCAATATGCCCAAAACATGTCTTCATTCTCATGTTTGTTGTAGCACTATTCATACTGAGGAATATATGGAATCAAAATATGTGTCCAGAAGAAAAACTGTCAATTGTGACAACATGGATGAATCCAGACCACATTATGTTAAGTAAAATAATTTAGATACAGAAAGATAAATACTTCATGATGTTAATTTTATGAGTGAGCTTAAAAATATCTAAATCATTAGAAGAAGAATATTATGATTTGGATCTGGGATATCCCTCAAAGTTTTTGTGTTCACAGGTGGGGATTTGGATAAGTTGTTGGATCAATAGGGCTCTGATCCACTGATTAATCCATTGATGACTGGGAGGTGAAGCCTAGTTAAATGAAGTAAGTCACTGGGGGTTTGCACTGGAATGGTTGACATTCTGAACCACCCCTTTGTGTCTGTCTTGCTCTCTTTTTCTCTGCTTCCTGGCCGTCATAAGCTGAGAAACTTTGCTTCACCTCACCCTTCTGCTATAATGTTCTGTTTCACTCATCCCCAAAGCAATGGAGCTGACTGACCATGAACAAAATCCTCTGAAACCATGAACCCAAATAAAACTTACCTTCTCAAAGTTGCTCTTGCTAAGTATTTTGGTAACAATGAACACTGATTTTATTAAGGAGAGAAAAGAAAAACTGTGACCTCACTTATTAAAAAAACATAGAAGCAAGAAGATGATGAAATAATACTACCTATTCTCCTACTCAAAGGAGGAAAATGATCACAGGATTGAAAGTCACAATTAATACTTTTATAGAATGAAGAAAATAAATATGATTTAAGCAGAAATTTGAGAAATTGAGACCAGATGAATCACAGTATGTGAAATTCTAAAATGTTCTTTTTAAAAATTTTGGCAAAATAGATAAGTGCAACCATATGGAAAGAGGTATGGAGATTCCTCAGAAAACTTGGAATGGTACCACAATTTGACCCAGCTATTCCGCTTCTCAGTTTATACCCAAAGAACTTAAAATCAGCATATTAGAGTGAAACTGCCACATTTATGTTTATAGCAGTTCAACTCACTAAAGCTAAATTATGGAACCAACCAGGTGACATTCAACAGATGAAGGGATAAAAAGAATGCAGTATTTATATGTGATGGGATATTATGCAGCCTTAAACAAGAATGAAATTGTGGCATTTGCCAGTAAAGGGATGGAGTTAGAAAATATGTTAAGTAAAATATGCCAAACCCCCCAAAACAAAGGCCGCATATTTTCTCTGATATGCAGATGTTATTTCACAATGGTAGCATGGTCTAGAGAATAATAGAATTACTTCACATTAGATAGAAATGAGTGAAAGGAGGGGAGGGGGAATGGGATAGTAGAATGAATCAGACATTATTACCCTATGTACATATGTAACTATATGAGCAATGGGATTTTACATTATACATAACCAAAATAATGATGAATTATATTCCATTATATATGATGTACCAAAGTGCATTCTACTGACATGTATAAATAATTAAAACAAATAATAAAAAATTAATGTTACCTTGTGGTTTTCCAAATAGGTAAAGGTGTGCATATATTCTTGAAAACAATGAGGGATAGATGCAAATGGATTAAGGAGTATAAATATGTTTCATTGGCTCAGAAATGAGTAAAGGTTTCCATTAAGACAAAATTAAGTCAGAGTTTCAAGAATGTAATTTGGCATGCATCATTCAGTTAATATAGGTTATGCTTCATTTGCAAACAACTATATATTTAGTAATTTATGATAACAGTTTCCTTTAAAGCCTGAACAACATAACCATCATCAGTTAGCTAGAGTCTATAATCCAACTGAAATATTGCAGAGTGTCATGTGAAGGTAGAGAAAATGGAAAAGAACACATTGAATTACAATAATGACTACCATTCTGATTACAAAATATCAAATATACTCCTATTAGAGAAGTGCCTCCTTTTTCATTATAGTAATTCACCACACCTGAAATAGGAATTGAAAAACATAATCCAAGTGAAGAGTGAGAAATTTTATCAACTTATGTATAGTGATTAAGGGTTATTTTAGTCAAGAAAAGTGAAAGGTCTGAGATTGTACACTATATGAAAGCCACTATCATGGATGCTGTTAAGAGACACAAGACTCCTGGGTCAAAGATAAATAATACGGAATATTATTCACAACAGTAGCAGCAGCCAGAGTCTCAACATTTTGTGTTTGTGAGAGAGTGTTGTGTGTGGACACATGCCAGTATACTGAGCCCCGCTTCTCACATGGTGATATAAAAAAGGCAACATATGCAGGGAGTTCAAGTTCAGATAGGAAGTAAGTATTCTTGCCCTTTGCTTTGTAGGGAGCAAGTATGTCTGTAGAAGCTGTTGCAATATAAGCATCATTGAAATGGTATTCTGAAACAAAGAACGGTCAGTGTTCCACTTCAAGTGACATGCAAAATCATGAGAAACTCAGGGGAAATGTCTTCCCAAAAGTTCTAAGCCAAAAGTCACAATATCTTTTTAGTTTAGGTCAATTATTTTTTCTTTGCTAATACAGATCTAAAATTTTTAATTCATTTTGTGTTTATTTGACTCCTGTTAGAACCATTTACTAATAACCTAGCCAGAGTTGCTATAAAATATTTCCTTTAAATTAATCATTTTATTGATACAAATTTTATACATAGTAAAATTAATTTGTATTAAATATAAATTTCAGTGAGTTTTAACATTTTAATGCCATTGTACAATCTAACCACATTGTAAATTTAAAACATTTCTATCACTCCAAGGACAAATTCCATGCCTAGTCACAGCTAATTCCAATTTTTTTTAGGAGGGTCGGTACCAGGGATTGAACTCAGGGGCACTCAACCACTGAGCTACTTCCCTAGCCCTATTCTGTATTTTATTTAGAGACAGGGTTTAACTAGGTTGCTTAGCACATGGCTTTTGCTGAGGCTGGCTTTGAACCCCTGTTTCTCCTGCCTCAACCTCCTGAGGCATTGGAATTATAGGCATGCGCCATCATGCCAGTTTACCTATTTTTGAAAGAGTTTAGTAGTAGAAGTTTTTAAGTTTGTTATTTTTGTATATTTTATAGTTTACAATTATCATTGTTACTATCTTAACACCTATCTTTAAATGCAATGCCACTGCACCCGGCTTTAATCTCAATTTTTACATCCAGCAGTAGTCAACTTTAATCCATTTTTGTCTCCAAATAGTTGCCTTTTCTGGGCATTTTATATAAAATAGGATCATAATGAGCCTTTTGCTCCCTGGCTTTTGCATTTAGCATAACATTTATGAAGTGCGCCAATAATGTATCTCTAAGTAGTTAAATTCTTTATATCACTAATTATATTCCCTTAAATGCATATACCACATTTATTATTTTTCACTAATTGGTGGACATTTGTTCCTACTTTTATTCTCAATAATGCTGTTATAATCATTTACATGAAAGTCTACATGAGTACAATGTCATTCTTCATGAGTACCCAAGAATAGGATCTCTGAATCAGATGGTAATTCTACATTTAACATTTTCAGAAATTGTCAAACTCTTTTCCAAAGTCACCATACCATTCTACATGTTAGGGTTTTACTTTTTCACTTTCTCCTCAACATGTGCTATCTTCCTTAGAAATTCTACAAGGTACGAAGTCACAACTTTATTGTGATTTGGATTTGCATTTTCCTAATCTCTAATAATTCAGTTCACCTATAATGTGCTTACTGAATAATTTAGATATGCTACTCCAAACCAATTCTATGATTATTTTAAAGTGTATTGTCTTTTTATTTAGTATTATACACCTACATATTCTTAATGTCAGTCATTCATCAGGCACATTATTTCAAACTATTTTCTTGAAGTCTCTAAGTTGATTTTTTTCTTTCTTATTTATTTTAAAGAGCAAAAATTTTGATTTTTTATCACTCCTATTTATCACTTTTTAAAAATAATTTGAGTGTTTACAGTCATAACAAAGAAAATGTAGAGAAATTATAATTGAAGAGCATACATTATTTTTTCTTTATTTATTTGGGCCTCACATTTAGGGTTGTGTCGAGCACACTGGTTACATTGCTGTAATTCTTCCTTATAATGTTCTAAAATTAATTTTAAGTTTAATTATCAGACCTTAGTAGAAAAACATAATGATCAATTAATTCCCACCAAGCTGTTTTTTTCCTAAATAAAGTTATTTATTTCATGATACTTAGACCTTAACTCAAAGAAATTTTTATTGATTTAGTGATTGTTATTACTCATAGGTGTGACCATAGTGTACCTAATTTGGTCTCTGGTTCAACAGTGAGTTTAATTGGTATGTATTGATAAAAGCATTTCTGGAACTTGTCTTTATTTAGTGATTAGAAACTATGGTATTTCCAAAGATACAAGTTGCCAATTTTGAAGGTTTTTTCCTTGTCTTTTTATTTTTGCTTTTAAATAAGTCAATTCCTTTCTGAGAATATTTTTTATTATTATTTTGTATTGCTCTGCTAAATATAGCAATGGAAATAAAATATTTATACTAGCCTTCTATTCCAAAACTCTTCTCCTACAGATAAAAGGGTATTACATAACTAGTGTGCTTCCCCAGTTCCCATAGACAAATGGTTACCAAATAATATGCCATTAAGTAAATATCATCATCTGTCTGGTGTACAATAACTACTTCCTTACAGAGCATCACAAACTCACACCCACCTTTACTTGTTGTGTGATAATACATACACCGTACAATAATTTATATATTGGACAGGATACAATAAGTTATGTTACAGTAACAGTACGCAACAGTCTTAGTAGTTTGCAATAAGCAAGATCTTTCCACAAACAACACAATCATTAGATATGGGCAGGATGGTACAAGCTATATCCCATATGGAAGAACAGATATCTGAATGTCTATGGTGATGCTTTGAATAGTTTATTGGCTACCATGAAAAGTTAACTAAAGAGATAATAGAAATGCAGGCTATAGACACTTGTATAAACAGTAATAATAAGGATTAATACTCTGTTCCTTTCTTTTTTTTTTCTTTTATTAAGGATAAAGACAGGGAATGAATATAGAAAACAGTTAAATAAATGATAATGAAGGCTAATGAAAGAATAACATCCATTAATACAAATTGAATAAATATTTCAGGTAAAGATGTAAAAGTCTGTAAACCAAATGATAAGGACTATTTATAAGAGACATAAATGAAGCTCAATAATTTTATTTGAATAAGCATGGAAAAAATTATAGGAAATATACCACAAAATAATTATCTGAGAGAAAATCTGAGGCTGCTTTGTTAACATACAACATTTAAAGTAAAACATAAGATGCAGATCATTTTACAAGCAAAGTGATAGATTTAATATTACACAAATTGATGCATCTATAAAGTGATATATAGTAAATAAATAAAGAGCTTAAAATCATCAGTAAGGAAAATTGCAAGATAAGCCCACTCAAGAGCTCATGATTATAAATCTTATTTGTTTGTTTTCCAGTATCAGTGATTGAACCCAGAGGCAGTCAACCACTGAACCACAATCCCAGCAATTTTTATTTTATTTAATTTTGAAATAGGATCTTGGTATATTGCTAAGACTGGCTTTGAACTTCAATACTCTTGCCTCAACCTCCCAACCACTGAAAGGATTATAAATCCTTAGTAAGATATTCAAAAGAATATAGTAATGCATAAATGGAATAAATAGTATTCCATGATCAGATTGAGTTTTCATGAAAGCAAACTGATAATAGAAAATCAATTTCATTCAGGATATTAACTTTAGAGGAATTATAGAGCTATCTTAGTAAATGCATAAAATTGTGTGATAAAATTTATATATATATATATATATATATATATATATATATATATATGTTATTTAAATATTATTTACTGATTAAAAATTAAATCAGTTCCCTATATGTTTCAGAATTATTTTTATCAAGTATTTAATATTCATGTCATTGCTGTAAACAAAAACACAAAGTATATAGAGATCAAAAAAATCACTGTGATTTTTTATTATTTGCTTGTTTCAGGAAAGACTCATACCAGTAGAAAATTTATGCTAACATCTAGGGGATTGCAATAACGTTGTTGGTTAGAAAAAAATTCTAAGTGTGTGTGTGTGTGCATGTGTGTATAAAGTATTATATATATATATATATATATATATATATATATATATATATATATATATATATATATATATATAAAGTATTCCATCAGGATTCCAAGAATCAATGAATATCAATATTTCCAAAAAAAGACAGAAATATTTCCAAAAAATGACACAAAATATATGCATGTGTATAGCTATACATATACAAACATTTTTATAAAAAAATCATTTATTATTCCTTGCCCTGTCTACACACAAAATTGTAAGACTTGGAATTATATCACATCCCACAAAGAAATGTAAACTGCTATTTAAACTGTTATCCTCCCTTGCCAGTTAAAACTTTATGTTTTCTACATATTGAAAGAGTTTCTTTCTTAGTTAGAGTTAGTTTTAGTCATACACAATTCCTGCACTTTTGTAAATATAAAAAATGAGCCATAAAATTAATTTACTCACCTTAAATGTCTACAAACTTAGAATTTTTACACATTTGAATTACTTTGTGACCCAGAAAGTAATTGCTAACATATGCTTCCCACAATGTTTCTTTTTTCCCCCAAGAGTTTTAATCATGCAGGATTTTATTTCAATATTAAAATTTGAGTCATTCTACAAACCTTTGATATTTTTATTTATCAAAATTTCTAGTGTCTCCTTTTTCTCAGTTCAATGACATGTTGCTAGATGATTATAAATTTCCCCTTACTCAACAATAATTCTCAGACAAAATAATGTTCACTTCTCTATGCAGTGTATGCATTGATTGCACCAGCTCTCACTGGAGCATCTGATATCCTTTTATTTATATGAAATGGTCAGTTTTTTCAGCCTTCTGTGGTATGGCTTTGGTGAGACAGACATTTCATCAGCATGCAACTCATTAGCCCAACATCAACACATCTTTATCTACTCACTAGCTGTTCTAATGTCTTTCTAAATCACTTAGTCATTGCTTTGAAAGAAAAGGAATTGCAATTATTCCTCAATGATGTTTAATTCATAGCATCAAATGCAGATTTCACTTGTCTGTTTTGTGCTGTTCTGCAATATCTTTACCCTAAATCATCAATCACAGCATGATAATTTAAATAAACTTTTACATTTTTTTGAGTAATTTTATATTTACTAAAAATTTACGTAGTACCAAGATTCACAAATATCTTGCACCTCGTTTCCCTCATTTTTAACTTTTGATATTGTCATACATTAGTGAAAACTAATAATAGAACATTAAATTACTTATCCTCAAACTCCAGACATTATTTAAGTTTCACCACCAGTTTTTCTAGGAATATCATTTTTTTTTTCAAGTTAGTCGGATACCTTATTTTCCCTTTTAGCATTCCCCCCTGCATCCTCTAGTTTCTAATAATATCTCTGTCTTAGGTTTCTCGGACCTTGACAGCATTGTGGAATATTGGCCAGGTGTCCTGTAGAGTATCTTCTGTCTAGATTGATATAATATTTATCAAGATTGGCTATGTTAAATCCTTTTGAATATAACTTGAGTAGTTAAACACACAAGAAGATTTAGTGAAAAGCTGCATATAACTCAAATGAAAATGCATTCTATGACCATCTATGACCAAGGACATGTTGCTCCACTAATGACAACTACTACTATGACTGCCTTACTTTTTAGAAGCCATCGCCTGTCTTTAATATTAACATGTTAACAGATAAAATTTAGAATTTATGAAATAAAGCAATAAAAGAATCTACTTAAGATTCTTTTCACAATAAGTAATAAACATGGGAAAAATGTTACCTGACTACTGCACACAATATAAATTCAATAAATCCTGTTTTGAATTGGAAAAGAAGACTATGTCTTAAATAGTATGGAGATCACTCCTGCCAACACAGGTTGTTATTTCTGGGCATTTTCCATCTCAGCATAAGGCACAACCAAATGCTGGGGTTACTTATGATAACCAGAAATAAATCTAGGATATAATGCAAAGGTGGAGTTTCTAACAAAAAGAGAGGACCAGAAGATATAGACAAGCTTATTTTTCTAGGTCACAACTTACTACAAGAGTGTGAGGTTAGAGTGTATCAGTGAAGACAAATGTGATTTAAACCCAAAAGTCCTTGGCTGATTTAAACTCTAAAGATTACTTCA